>NC_091288.1:205005974-205305974 GCF_032444005.1 Ranitomeya imitator
CAGACAAGCTGAAGGCTGCTATCCTTCCATAACCCCTCAGCAGTGTCACAGACTGATGGCCTCCATGCCACGCCGCATTGATGCAGTAATTGATGCAAAAGGAGCCCCAACCAAGTATTGGGTGCATTTACTGGACATACATTTCAGTAGGCCAACATTTCAGATAATAAAATCTTTTATTCTTTTATGTCTAACAAGAACTGATTTGTAAGAAAAACATTTCCTACATTCTGAACATGAAAATGGCTTTTCTTCTGTGTGAATTCTCTCATGTATAATAAGATTAGATTTCTTGGTAAAACATTTGCCACATTCTGAACATGAAAATGGCTTCTCTCCTGTGTGAATTCTCTGAAGTATAAGATTAGATTTCTAAGGCTACGTTCACATTGGCATTCCGCCAATGTGTGTCGCTGTTGCGCCGGCGACGCACCCCTATGTTTAACATAGGGGACGCGTGCGTTTTTTGGGTGGCGTTTTTTGACACGTGCGTCGTTCCCGACGCTAGCGTCGGACGCAAGAAAATGCAACAAGTTGCATTTTCTGTGCGTTCGATTTTCGTCAAAACGACGCACGCGTCGCAAAACGCGCGCGTTTTTGCGTGCGTTTGTGCGCGTTTTTTCGTGCGTCGCGCGTTGCGTCGCCGACGCAGGGCGGCGCAACGCTAGTGTGAACGTAGCCTTGGTAAAACATTTCCCACATTCTGAGCATGAAAATCGCTTCCCTTCTGTGTGAATTTTCTGATGTGCAAAAAGAATTGATTTATATGTAAAACATTTCCCACATTCTCAGCATGAAAATGGCTTCTCCCCTGTGTGATGTCTCTGATGTTTAACAAGAGTTGATTTATCTGCAAAACATTTTCCACATTCTGGACATGAAAATGGCTTCTCTCCAGTGTGAATTATCTCATGTATAATAAGCTTAGATTTCTTAGTAAAACATTTCTCACATTCTGAGCATGAAAATGGCTTCTCTGCTATGTGATTTCTCTTATGTATCACAAGAGTTGATTTATCTACAAAACATTTTCCACATTCTAAACATGAAAATCGCTTCTCTCCTGTGTGATGTCTCTTATGTCGTCTAACAAGAGATGATTTTAAAGTAAAAGATTTTCCACATTTTGAACAAGAAAATGGCTTCGGTCCTGTGTGACTAGACTGATGTACTACAAGAACTGATTTATATGTAAAACATTTCCCACATTCTGCACATGAAAATGGCTTCTCTCCTGTGTGAATTCTCTCATGTATAACAAAATAATCTTTCTTAATAAAACATTTTCCACATTCTGCGCAAGAAAATGGCTTCTCTCCGGTGTGAATTCTCTCATATATAGCAAGATAATCTTTCTTAGTAAAATATTTTCCACATTTTGATTATGAAAATGGCTTCTCTCGGATGTGAATTTTCTGATGGCTAACAAGATATGATTTTTTAATAAAACATTTCCCACATACTGAACATGAATATGGCTTCTCTCCTGTGTGAATTCTCTCATGTATAATAAGGTTAGATTTAGAAGTATAACATTTCCCACATTCTGAACATGAAAATGGCTTCTCTCGGGTGTGAATTCTCTTATGTGTAACAAGATTTGATTTCTGAACAAAACATTTTCCACATTCTGGACATGAAAATGGCTTCTCTCCTGTGTGAGTCATCTCATGTCTAACAAGCTCCGATTTTATAGTAAAAGATTTTCCACATTCTGAACAAGAAAATGGCTTCCGTCCTGTGTGAATTGACTGGTGAGCTACTAGAACTGATTTAGATGTAAAACATTTCCCACATTCTGCACATGGAAATGGTTTCACTCCTGTGTGAATTCTCTCATGTACAACAAGATAATCTTTCCTAGTAAAACATTTTCCACATTCTGCACAAGAAAATTCCTTCTCTCCGGTGTGAATTCTCTTATGTGTAACAAGAGTTGATTTCTGAACAAAACATTTTCCACATTCTGGACATGAAAATGCCTTCTCTCCGGTGTGAATTTTCTTATGTGTAACAAGAGTTGATTTCCGAACAAAACATTTTCCACATTTTGAACAAGAAAATGGCTTCTGTCCTGTGTGACTTGACTGATGTGCTACAAGAACTGAGTTATATGTAAAACATTTCCCACATTCTGCACATGAAAATGGCTTCACTCCTGTGTGAATTCTCTCATGTATAACAAGATAATCTTTCTTAGCAAAACATTTCCCACATTCTGAGCATGAAAATGGTTTCTCTCCGATGTGAATTCCCTGATGGCTAACAAGATATGCTTTTTTAATAAAACATTTCCCACATTCTGGACATGAATATGGCTTCTCTCCTGTGTGAATTCTCTCATGTACAGCAAGACTTGATTTCTGAGCAAAACATTTCCCACATTCTGAGCACCAAAATTGCTTCTCTCCTGCGTGAGTAATCTCATATCTAACAAGAGCAGATTTCATAATAAAAGATTTTACACATTTTGAACAAGAAAATGGCTTCTGTCCTGTGTGGCTTGACTGATGTGCTACAAGAACTGATTTATATGTAAAACATTTCCCACATTCGGCACATGAAAATGGCTTCTCTCCTGTGTGAATTCTCTCATGTATAATAAGATAAGATTTAGAAGTAAAACATTTCCTACATACTGAACATGAATATGGTTTCTCTCTTGTGTGAATTATCTTGTGTGTAACAAGATTGGATTTCTGAACAAAACATTTCCCACATTCTGAGCATGAAATTGTCTTCTTTCTTGTGGGCGCTCTTTTATTTTCCACACTTCTATGACTTTTATTTTGCTTAAAAGTCTGTGATGAATTAGGAGATAGTATTTTAAAAGGATCAGATGATAGTTCTTTGATTTGAAGGGCTGAGGGTATATCTGAGATGTTGCTATGCTCGTCGCATGTATCTTGTGTGATGCTACAATCATCAGTTTTAAAATCTAGAGATATCATATGTCCTGCAGAGCTGTTGGTCCAATCATCTGCCAAGAACAAAATAAAAGTAAAAATTACATTAATCTACATCTGAAACTTAAAAATGTACAAAAAAGTAAAAGTATAAAATTCCATACAAATTGTAAGGTATGTAGCAATGTTCTACATAAAGCCGAGACCCAGCAGTAAGTGCCAAGAGCGGTGCCTGTGCCGCCATTGGCATTCTAACCCCCTAAATGCTGCTATCGATACTGATCGCAGCATTTAGAACATAAAGCGATGTGGCCACATGTGTTTCCCACATGTCTACTTTACATCAGCACAATTAAGCCATTTTTTTTGTTAGGAAGTTAAAGGTTAAAAGTTGACCAGCAATTTCTCATTTTTTCAACACCATTTTTTGTAGGGACCACATAATATTCAAAGTGACTTTGAGGGGTCTATATGATCGAAAAAAAAACCAAAAGTGACACTATTCTAAAACCTGCACCCCTCAAGGTGCTCAAAACCACATTCAATAAGTTTATTAATCCTTCACATGCTTCACAGGAACTGAAGCAACGTGGAAGGAAAAAAAATAACATTTAACTTTTTAGTCACAAAAATGATCTTTTAGCCCCAATTTTTTTTATTTTCACAATTGTAACAGGATAAAATGGACGCCAAAAGTTGTTGTGCAATTTCTCCTGAGTACACAGATACTGCATATGTGGGAGAAAACCACTGTTTGGGTACATGCCAGGGCTCATAAGGGAAGGAGAAAACCAGGTAATATTTAGTGGGTAAATATTCAGAAAAAAATACATCAAAGAGAACAAAAAAAACCCTATAAAATTTAACTTAGCGAAGGCATGACGTTTTTGAATGCAGACTTTGTTGGAATGGTCTGAGGGCGTCATGTTGCATTTGCAGAGCCCCTGATGTGCCTAAACAGTGGAAATCCCCCACAATTGACCCCATTTTGGAAAGTTTTATGGTAATGATTATAACGCTTTTGGTTTTACTGGAGTCTGAATTTATAATTTGGTATTATGTGTAAGTTGTTTGGAGTACATCAGATTATAAAAGTGTGTTGTGTCAACAAGGTAAAAATAAATGTAATTAATTTGTGGATGTGTGGTACTCCTTCATGCAAAGCCAGGTTTCTCAGGGCAGATTTCACAATGGTAAATTGTGTCCTTTTGGGTTCCCTTCTTGGAGCATACTCTGCACTGTTTCTGTGATATTCTTTTCTTCGCTGTTTGGGGAATCTCCTGGAAAATATTGGACAATACGGGCACTATCAGTTTCAGAAGTATTGGAATATCACCTCCCTGAGTGCCAAACATTAGGGCCTTGATGACGTCCTCCTGAAACTGAAGGAAGGTCGCTGTATTGCCTGCAGATTGAAACAGCACAAAAACATTGCACAGTGCCATCTGTACAATGTGCATGGACATTTTTTTGTATCATACTTTAGCTTTTCTCATGACACTGTATGGTTTGAGGACCTGATCGGAGAGATCTACACTCCCCATGTACTTATTATAATCCAAGATACAATCTGGCTTTTGGACTTGTGTTGTGGTACCTCAGACAGTGACAAGGGAGTTGTTGTCACGGAGTATGGTGGTCAAGATAAGGACATCCCATTCGTCCTTATACTTGATCAACAGCATGTTGTTGTTACATTGGGCTCTGCTATCGCCCTTTCATCATTTGTCCAATTATCGGCTTAGGGAGGTCTCTCTGATTTTTCCACATGCAATGATTTTGCCGCATGCAACAGTACCTCTGGTAGAGAAGGTCTTGAAGAGCAGGATGCTGTTGTAAAAGATATCATGGTAGAGATGATAACCCTTATCCAGCAGTGGGTGCAGCAATTCCCACACAATTTTCCCACTCACACCAAGGACAGGGGGGTATTCGGAGGGGGAGTCATTCTGTGTGTCCTTCCCATTGTAGACCCTAAGTCTTTGGGTGTACCCTGCGGTACTCACAGCGGCCATGCACCAGCAGGGCGGACGGCCTGTTGCCCCACAGCAGGAGGAACGGGAGTTTCAATGCTCCTTTAATTTTGGTGCTGGTGCTGTGTGGCGGCCATTGTTGCTGTGGCTTTGTGCTGGTGGGGCGGCGCGGTCTGGAGTCATGGGGGCTCAGTCTCGCAGCATGGGTGCTGTGGGGCAACAGGCTGTCCGCCCTGCTGGTGCATGGCCGCTGTGGCGGTGGTCGCCGCACGGCTCAGCTCCATTAGGGCGGTAGGAGCCACTACGAGGTTTGCCGTGAAGTGGCAGTGGTCTTCATACAGTCTGATCAGAATGTTAAACTGAAAACCTCATGTTCAGTATATAAATTTTTGCCTAGCGGCTTTAGATCAACGTATGATTTTGAGATGTGCGGTTCATGCTTTTTTTCTTTCTTTTTGTACAAAGTCTTAAACAAGAGCCTGCTAAAGTCTTTGTTACTCACTGGCTTCGTACGATTGCCTGCATAGCGCATTGAGTACCGGGTTCAGATCCCAGGGTGGGACAGAACTCCTCACCAAGGGAGGGCTTCGGTCTCAGTACAGTCCTGGAAAACATCGCTATCCAGGGATGGGCTGCGAGGGGAGAACAAAAAAAATATGCTTAATGATGAAATGCAGACTCTCAGGGAACTTTGTCTTAAACCTTTATTGAATCCTACCTGCTGGAAGTCCAGGATTTTCAGTATATCTGGGTGAGATGTATCTACAGAGGATACCCTGAACTCATTACAGAATCGCTTCCAGATTTTTTTGAATATGGATGATGCTACAGGCTTTCTACTTGCCTGAAGGGTAGATATTACCTCATTGGATAAATCCCTCAACCTCATGACCTGCCTTTCAGGATCCATGTCGAAAGGTGCAGACTTGTCTGGGTTCTGATGAAACACTGGGCCCTGAAGAGAAGGTCTTCCCTCCATGAGAGTAGGAGAGGTTCACACTCAGCAGATGAAATCAGCTCCTTCTTGGCCAGAAGGGTACTACTAATATTTTTGCCCCCCTTCTTGTACCTTTTTCAAAACTCTTTGAATTAAAATAAGAGGAGGGAATGCGTAGGCCAGCCCCTCACTATAGGACTGGGTAAAAATGTGTCAATGCCTGCTGGATTGTCCAGGGGATTTAGTGAAAAGAAGTCCCTGACCTTTGCATTCTCTCTGGATGCAAAAAGGTCTATTTGTGGGCTTCCCCAATGCTGACACAGCATGCAGAACACCTCCATGTTTAGCTCCCACTCTGTGGGTGATATCCTCTGCCTGCTTAGGAAGTCTGTCACCTGATTCTGGGATCCCTCTAGGTGAACTGCTGCAACAGACATAACTGTTTTCTAGGCCCACCGACAGATTCTCCCTTTAAGATGCTGCAGAGAGGGATGTCTTGGGCCTCCCTGATGGCCACATTCGTCGTGTTGTCCGACAGGATTCTCACATGCCTGTTTTTGACTACAGACCGGACCTGGAGCAGGACTTCCCATACCACGCGCAATTATCTGTAATTTGAGGACCTGGCTCAGACTTCTGGAGTCCATGATCTCTGGAAGAATCTTCCTTCCATATGACCACCCCAGCCTCGTTGACTCGCGTCAGTGATAATCACCACGCAGGTGGAAAGAACGCATGGGACTCCGAACTGGAGGTTCTCTGGAATGGTCCACCAGACTAGGGATCTTCTCACTGAGGAGAGGGGCATTACGGTATCCAGGGATAGCTGGCGTCTGTCCCAGGCAGATAAAACGGCCTCCTGGAGTCCCCGGGAGTGGAACTGACTCCACCAAACACAGGACATCAGTCCCAGGATCCTCATCGCCTCTCTGATGGAACAACAGCTATCTGAAAACTAATAGATCCTGCCCCATATTGAGGCTTGCTTCTCTGCTGATTAAAAGGATGTTCCTAGGTGAGAGTATAGGAGAACTCCCAGGAACTTTTTCCTGGATTCTGGAGAGAGATCAGGCTTCCTCCAACTTATCACCCAGCCTAGATCTTGAAGCATGCGGACTGAGGTCTGATAATGCAGCATAAGCTTTTTCCTGGAGCTGGCTATGATAAGGATGTATTCCAGGTAGGGAACTATGATGAGGGTTTTTTGACTGAGAAGAGACTGGAGTAGAGGCCTCTGAACCTTTCTTCCTCGGGAACCGGAACTATCGCTCCGATCTTTAGAAAACCCTGAACATCAGATCACATGGGGGGGGAGCAGCAGACTGGAGGTGGGAGTTTGTTAGATTGAACCTTCCTAGTGGGGTCTGGGTAAACTATACCCTGTAACCTGAAGAGATTATCCCTAATACCCACTGATTTTCTGATCTCTTGCCAACATTCCAAGAACGATCTTTGTCGTCCCCCCACTCTCACAGCGTTGGGGCCTTGTCAAAACTGACTTCTAAGGGTGGGGTCATTCAACTGGGTGTCAGTGGCCCATCTACGGAATTCTGAACAAAATTCCTCCGCTGGTTCATCTCTCTGTTGAATCTTACGTAGTTTAGATTCCGCAAGGGAGACTCGGTTCAGGTCATCATAAATGAGGCAAAGAGCCTTGAAAAATCCATTCACAGACTGGAGTTACTATGAGTCAGATGGGAGTGTGACGGCCCAGGATTGAGGGTCTCCTTGAAGGAGGGAGACAACAATTCCCACTCTGTGTACCTCACTCCCAGGTGACCGCGGACGAAGCCTGAAATAGAGCTTACCGGAATGAGATAAATTTATCCTGACCCCTCCCCTAAAAAAAAACTATCCGGGAGTGCTACTTTAGGTTCCGATTCAGGTGTTTGGTGTGAAGAAACCTTAGACCATAGGCCTCACAGCTCAAACCCTGTCTCACAAGGTTGACGACAGGTTCCATGTCAAGATCCAAAAATGTGGGGCCAGTGAAAATGTCACACTGTGACAGTACATGATTAGGGAAAGGGGCCCTGCACTGTCCCTATGGCTGGGGACCTAACTATCCCTGCTCCCAAAGGTACCTATAAAGGTGAGGAGGTTTGGGTCACCAGCCTTACTGTTCTTCTGCAATACCCTAAGCTGTCCCCTCCCCCAGGAGGCCTGGGACATAAATGTTGGTGTATAAACACATAACACAAACCGGAATAACAAAAAGCAACTTACAAATAGAACACTTGCCAAAGGTATAAAAGAATACTGGAAATGATAGAAATGTACAAACCAAATGGGAATAGGATAATAAAGAAAGCATACACCCAAAACAGCATACGACAACCTCCGGCAGCAACAAGGAACTCCAACTTCAGCAACTCCAACTCCAGGAAATCAGGAAGTAAACTTTCACTGGCGAGGATGCTAAGGTCTGGAGAAATTTTATGGTGCATGTTTTCCTTTTCCCTTGTGAAAATGAAAATTTGGGGCTAATGTAACATTTTGTAGGAAAACATAAATGTGAATACTTTTCTGCCCAATGATGACAAAAGTATTCTAGGAGTGATACCTTTATTGGCTAACCAGAAAATAATATGTTTGCAAGCTTTCAGAGCACAGTGGCTCCTTCTTCAGGCTAGATTACAATTAATTTAAAAAAAACAAACACAACATTTAACCCATTCATGACCTTGGGATTTTCTGTTTATCCGTGTTCACTTTTCGCTCCCCTCCTTTCCAGAGCCATGACTTTTTTATTTTTCCGTCAATATGGCCATGTGAGGGCTTATTTTTTGCGGGACGAGTTGTACATTTGAACGGCATCATTGGTTTTACCATGTCGTGTACTAGAAAATGGGAAAAAAATCCCAAGTGCGGTGAAATTGCAAAAAAGTGCAATCCCACACATGTTTTTTTGTTTGGCTTTTTTGCTAGGTTCACTAATGCTAAAACTGACCTGCTATTATGATTATCCAGGTCATTACGAGTTCATAGACACTAAACATGTCTAGGTTATTTTTTATCTAAGTGGTGAATAAAAATTCCAAACTTTGCTTAAAAAAAAAAAGCGCCATATTCCGATACCTGTAATGTCTCCATTTTTCGTGATCTAGGGTCGTGTGAGGGCTTATTTTTTGCGTGCTGAGCCGACGTTTTTAATGATACCATTTTGGTGCAGATACGTTCTTTTGATCGCCTGTTATTGCATTTTAATGCAATGTCGCAGCGACCAAAAATACGTAATTCGGGCGTTTCTAATTTTTTCTCGCTACGCCGTTTAGCGATCAGGATAATCCTTTTTTATCGATAGATTCTGAATGCGGCGATACCAAATATGTGTAGGTTTGATTTTTTTTTATTGTTTTATTTTGAGGCGAAAGGGGGGGGGATTTAAACTTTTATTTATTTTTTTCATATTTTTTTCAACATTTTTTTTTTAACTTTTGCCATGCTTTAATAGCCTCCATGGGAGGCTAGAAGCAGGCACAACTCGATCGGCTCGGCTACATGGGAGCGATCATGTGACGGGGGCCGGCGATGCGCTCATTTCCGGCCCGATGGCCGGAGGCGCCGGTTATGTGCCGCTGTCAGCTGTTGACAGCGGCATTTAACTAGTTAATAGCAGTGGGTGTATCGCGATTCCACCCGTCGCTATTGCGGGCATATGTCAGCTGTTCAAAACAGCTGACATGTCCCGGCTTTGATGGGGGCTCACCGCCGGAGCCCGCATCAAAGCGGGGGTTCTGACCTCGGATGTACTATCCCGTCCAAGGTCAGAAAGGGGTTAAGGAATACTACAGTAGGACATTTGTTCAGGGGTGGGAGGTGTGATGCCTCCTAAAGATAAGCCAAGGAAATCAAAATAGGCATTTTCTTACAAATGGAGAGGCAGTGGGAATGATGTTCTTAGTTATCTGGAGTCCATCTGGTGGAGGTGTGAATTGTATCCATGTAGAAACTCATAAATCCAGGTGTTAAATTGAGTCCTAAGGTACCTTCACACTAAACGATATCGCTAGCAATCCGTGACGTTGCAGCGTCCTCGCTAGCGATATCGTTTAGTTTGACATGCAGCAGCGATCAGAATCCTGCTGTGATGTCGCTGGTCGGGGCTAGAGGGCCAGACCTTTCTTTGGTCGCTGGCTCTCCCGCTGACATCGCTGAATCGGCGTGTGTGACACCGATCCAGCGATGTCTTCACTGGTAACCAGGGTAAACATCGGGTAACTAAGCGCAGGGCCGCGCTTAGTAACCCGATGTTTACCCTGGATACCATGCTAAAAGTAAAAAAAAAACAAACACTAGATACTTACCTACAGCCGTCTGTCCTCCAGCGCTGTGCTCTGCACTCCTCCTCCTGTACTGTCTGTGAGCCGGAAAGCAGAGCGGTGACGTCACCGCTCTGCTTTCCGGCTCACAGACAGTACAGGAGGAGAGCAGAGAAGCAGAGCGCAGCGCTGGAGGACAGACAGCGGTAGGTAAGTATCTAGTGTTTGTTTTTTTTTTACTTTTAGCATGGTAACCAGGGTAAACATTGGGTTACTAAGCGCGGCCCTGCGCTTAGTTACCCGATGTTTACCCTGGTTACCGGGGACCTCGGGATAGTTGGTCGCTGGAGAGCGGTCTGTGTGACAGCTCTCCAGCGACCACACAGCGACGCTGCAGCGATCCGGATCGTTGTCAGTATCGCTGCAGCGTCGCTTAATGTGAAGGGGCCTCTAGTGTCAAAGATTTGAACACCTTCATTAGTTTGAATTCCCAAACAGTGGAAAAAAATAAAAATTCAATTTTTTCCTTCCACATTTCATTAATTCCTGGGAGGCACCTGAAGAGTTAATAAACTTCTCGAATGTGGTTTTGAACACCTTGAGAGGGGCATTTATTTTTTTTAGAAAGGTGTAACTTTTGTGTATTTTCTGACAAATAGGCCTCTCAGAGTCATTTCAAATGTGATGTGTTGGCTAAAAAAGCCATAAAAATTTAAACTTTGAAAATTGCTAAATTTTCGCCAAATTTTCTATTCTTTCACAAATAAACGCAAGTCATATCGAAAAAATGTCACCACTATCCCGAAGTATAATATATCACAAAATCAGAATCACTGGAATCCATTGAAGCATTTCAGAGCCATTATGAAGTGACACTGGTTGGAATTGAAAATATTGGCCTGGTCAGGAGCGTGAATACAGCCTTCGGGGTGAAAGGGTTAATAACTTACTAAATTGTCATTGTGATGATTGCACAAAGAATCCATGTTTCTTATGTTCATTCCTAATCATTGTCCACTACAAAAATCAAATGTTAACAAATAAAACATTCATAACCAATAGCATATTTTATACGAGCATAAAAATGTTCACTGTCGGCAGCGCATCCCTCGTATAAATAGAAAATGTTCAGCAATAATAAAAAATGAATGAGAGAGGGGAAACAAACTATCATCAAAATGAAAGCCAATAAGCCTCAATTAACTTCCTGTGTCAATCAGTTGTATTCTCCTTGAAGCCACTACCTTTTCACTTTCAGGTGAAGCGGTGGGCTGTAACATTCACCTCTTTCTGAGCAGTTACAGCTCCCTGCACCACCTCAATGACTGGAAGTGAGCAGCTAAAGAGAAAACATTACTTCATTTTCTCCCTGCAGCCACTCTTCCAGTAAAACTGCTTTAAATGCTATTTACCCTCAGATTACCACTATAACTGCAGGTAAATATTTATTTTGTAGCTGACAGGTACTTTTTAAGGGTCCATTTAGACAGACAGATATTGGCTTGTAATGAACACTGATAGATAATATGGGATCATGTTTCTTCTCTCTCCCCATAGAGTACAGATGAATACTTGGTCAAACATTCATGTTTATGGAGGATTCGGGAGAGGCAGCAACCTCCAGTATAATTGTAGGTTTATGGTAACATCACCAATTATATGTCTATGCCTGTGGCCAGGACTGTTCTTGAATAATGAATAATTGGATTCCATACATTGCATACCCTGGAGTGAACGGCGTCAAAATTATGTCTATTGTTCAGTGACCACCTCAAGTCGCCCACTAGCACCCCATCTTCATGTGACAGAGTATTGGACACTCATATTTTACCAATTGTGTCTAAAGAAATGCTCTGGAGTCAGTGCTATTAGGTGGTGTCCGTCTCACACACTCCCTGACAGCTACATGCAGAGGGGAGGAGCCGTATGGTCGCATATTAGGAAGTCACAGCATTGGCGCAAATACATGATTAGATAAGCCCAGGCAATTTTCTGCTTTCTGGTATAATCTACTCTTGGTTGTGTCTTTGATGCAATTACTTTACAACAGGTTATTTTTTTAAAGCTCTGTCTGGTTCAGTATATTAAATAGGTTACTTAAAATACATATTAATAACCAGAGCCATGATGGATATTATATAAAACACTAAACGAGATAGCTTTTCCCATGAGGTTTGTTATGTATCTTTGATGATCTATCATCTCAATCTGTTCTTAAACCCATATTGCAGATGCACAGTAGTAGTGTAGCATACCTATTACCCATCAAATCTAATCTGACAGGTGCCCCACCTCTATCAAGATACCCAGATAGATTCGCGAAATTAGGATTATTTAGTCTAGAAAAAAGACGACTGAGGGGCGATCTAATAACCATGTATAAGTATATAAGGGGACAATGCAAATATCTCGCTGAGGATCTGTTTATACCAAGGAAGGTGACGGGCACAAGGGGGCATTCTTTGCGTCTGGAAGAGAGAAGGTTTTTCCACCAACATAGAAGAGGATTCTTTACTGTTAGGGCAGTGAGAATCTGGAATTGCTTGCCTGAGGAGGTGGTGATGGCGAACTCAGTCGAGGTGTTCAAGAGAGGTCTGGATGTCTTCCTGGAGCAGAATATTGTATCATACAATTATTAGGTTCTGTAGAAGGACGTAGATCTGGGGATTTATTATGATGGAATATAGGCTGAACTGGATGGACAAATGTCTTTTTTCGGCCTTACTAACTATGTTACTATCAAAGTGTATCAAGTGGTCTAACCCCTCCCCTCCGCAGTGTGTAACCCCTCCCCTGTTATATTATGTAGTGTTATTAGTGTATCTATTAAAATTTATTGGAGCATTATTCTGCATTCCTGAAGAATAACTTATGTCTGGCACATGCTACCTTGAGGACAAGGTACCTTTATAAGCAGCGATGCTTGGCTCTATGTGAGAACTGGTTAATTTCTGTTGTCGTGATCATATAATATTGAGATTTAGCTGGCAATGTGAATTGCGTCTGTTGCAATTTTACATCACTTTATCAGATACGATCACTGGACACCATCTGGACGACAGGATGTGGCACCTCTGTGGTTGTGGTTATTTTATCTGTTGGTATCTGTTATCTATTTGGTAATCACCTCCTAACACAGACCCTGAGCGTGCGGAAAAATTATGCTGACAACACTTCATTCTAAATTTGTAAAATACCAGTGATACTATATTATATTCAACACCACTGTATGCTGTTAGGGTACCGTCACACTATGCCACTTTTGTCGCTACGACGGTACGATCCGTGACGTTCCAGCGATATCCATACGATATCGCTGTGTCTGACACACAGCAGCGATCAGGGACCCTGCTGAGAATCGTACGTCGTAGCACATCGTTTGGAACTTTCTTTCGTCGCTGGATCTCCCGCTGTCATCGCTGGATCGGTGTGTGTGACACCTATCCAGCGATGCGTTCGCTTGTAACCAGGGTAAACATCGGGTTACTAAGCGCAGGGCCGCGCTTAGTAACCCGATGTTTACCCTGGTTACCAGCGTAAAAAAACAAAAACAGTACATACTTACATTCCGGTGTCTGTCAGGTCCCTTGCCGTCTGCTTTCCTGCACTCACTGACTGCCGGCCGTAAAGTGAAAGCAGAGCACAGCGATGACTCACCGCTGTGTGAGTCACCGCTGTGCTGTGCTTTCACTTTACGGCCGGCAGTCGGTGAGTGCAGGGAAGCAGATGGCAAGGGAGCTGACGGACACCGGAATGTAAGTATGTACTGTTTGGTTTTTTTTACGCTGGTAACCAGGGTAAACATCGGGTTACTAAGCACGGCCCTGCGCTTAGTAACCCGATGTTTACCCTGGTTACCTGGGGACCTCGGTATCGTTGGTCCCTGGAGAGCTGTCTGTGTGACAGCTCTCCAGCGACCACACAACGACTTACCAACGATCACGGCCAGGTTGTATCGCTGGTCGTGATCGTTGGTAAATCGTATAGTGTGACGGTACCCTTACATATCATGCTGTAATCTGGCTGAAATGTTCTGTGTTTGATATATACTATTTTTTTGAATAAAATCTTTAAAACTCATACAATGTCTGTCATTTTTTCATAATATACTATCACATCATATTCAGCATTACAC
The DNA here is from genome assembly GCF_032444005.1 of Ranitomeya imitator. Taxonomy (NCBI): domain Eukaryota; kingdom Metazoa; phylum Chordata; class Amphibia; order Anura; family Dendrobatidae; genus Ranitomeya; species Ranitomeya imitator. Next base: position 205,020,188 of record NC_091288.1, read on the forward strand.
TATCATATAATAGTAGCCAAATAATCGCATTTGATAGTGACATATCAGATTTGATAGTGACATACACAATTCATTTGATAGTGTGATATTACGTAACACAACATGATAATAAGTCTGACATTGATTGACTATCAAAGCTATTTTGATTGTGTCACGATCAAAATCATTGCGCCGTACAGGCACAAAATAGTAAAAACTATTTAATTGATAGCAACATTATCAAACCAATTAATTCAATGATTTGATAATGCTCCTATCATTGTTAATCGATACACTAATAACACTACAAAATATAACAAGGGAGGGGCTGCACACTGCGGAGGGGAGGGGTTACACACTGCGGAGGGGAGGGGTTAGACAGTTTGATACACTTTGATAATGGGCGGGGCACCTGTCAGATTAGATTTGCCGAGTAATAGGTATGCTACACTACTACTCACAGCCAGTGTTATTACACATAGCGCCATGTATAATCTGAATTTTCATTGAATCGGGGACTCTGCAGCCAAAAAAACCCAAAACAAACAAAAAACACATAATATAAAACATCTAACCTATAATTGTCTATTCTGGTGAATGAGGAGAATGTGACTCTTCTCTTATTTATTTTGTGTTGATTCCTCATCAGGACTGTTACCTGTAGGAACTTCCTCTTTGCACCGCCACTCATCTCCCCGCATATCGCTTTCTCCTTTCTCCATTACGGCTTTAGGATGATTTTTCAGCAGATTTTCCCAGGATTTCAAAACTGTGAAAATAATGTAAAAGTCACAGACAGAAGGAAAACTCACGTGGAATGTTCAATATAGACACTTTTACTTCAAACTCGAGTGGCATCTGAGCCGACATTTGATTGCGAGATCGCTACCACCAATATCACCAGTGCTGCCCTCAGCGTCACAACAGCAACGCCTAGTGATGGAAGCAGGGGTCACTGGAGCCGGGTCCGCTTAGTGTACTACATTACAACAAAATTATTTGCTTCATTAATTTGTCTTCACATTTCGGGTGCCCTAGCATGATTAATTTTTCATCATATAAAGATTGCTTTGTCTGGAAGTTTTATATTTTTAGGGTACACACTATATTATGTAATTTCCTTATGATATAAATGTCATGTTAGAGAAATCATCTGTCCTTTTTAATAATTACACACAGCAAAGTATGGTCTAAACCATAGAAATAAACCACATTTATGTGAGGGAACTTACATCAGCGGGATCACGTGGTAAGGTCTCCCCACTTGTACCAACGTGACGTTCCGCATCCCCTAGGGACACGTTGTTTTGCTAAGGTTCAAGGAATTATGATGAATAAATAAATGCTCACACGAAAATTGAATAAAAAATGAATTTACTTAATAAAAGATAATAAATAAAACAAGTCACACAAATAGCACATAATCAATAAAGTCATACATTACATTAGAATGGTAGAAGTTTAATCAGCCTCCTCTCTCTGTCCCAGTCTCTTCAAATCTGTCTCTCTGTCTCTCTTGCATCTCCCTTTTATGTTAAACAACTTTACATTGAAACTTCTCAAAAGGCTTTGATGTCCCAAGGTATGTGTACATTATCCTCCAATTAGCATTAACATCTCCTGGGATATTCAAAGATAGTTCTCATCTTTGAATACCAAAAATCCTTTGTTAGTAGTTAAGTGTAAATAGCTAGTCATTTACATTCCTTTGTTAGATTGACCATCTGGCTAAAAGTACATTTAGGCTTCAATGACCTTCTGTGAACTCCATACAGTAAAGGTACCTTCACACATAACGATATTGTTAACGATATCGTTGCTTTTTGTGACGTAGCAACGATATCGTTAATGAAATCGTTATGTGTGACAGCGACCAACGATCAGGCCCCTGCTGGGAGATCGTTGGTCGCTGAATAAAGTCCAGAACTTTATTTTGTCGCTGGACTCCTGCTGACATCGCTGGATCGGCGTGTGTGACACCGATCCAGCGATGTCTTCACTGGTAACCAGGGTAAACATCGGGTAACTAAGCGCAGGGCCGCGCTTAGTAACCCGATGTTTACCCTGGTTACCATCCTAAAAGTAAAAAAAACAAACAGTACATACTTACCTAACGCTGTCTGTCCTCCAGCGCTGTGCTCTGCACTCCTCCTGTACTGGCTGTGAGCGTCGGTCAGCCGGAAAGCAGAGCGGTGACGTCACCGCTCTGCTTTCCGGCTGCTGTGCTCACAGCCAGTACAGGAGGAGTGCAGAGCACAGCGCTGGAGGACAGACAGCAGTAGGTAAGTATGTACTGTTTGTTTTTTTTACTTTTAGGATGGTAACCAGGGTAAACATCGGGTTACTAAGCGCGGCCCTGCGCTTAGTTACCTGATGTTTACCCTGGTTACCGGGGACCTCGGGATCGTTGGTCGCTGGAGAGCGGTCTGTGTGACAGCTCTCCAGCGACCAAACAGCGACGCTGCAGCGATCCGGATCGTTGTCGGTATCGCTGCAGCGTCGCTTAATGTGAAGGGGCTTTAATGATATACTGAATATTATATAATGAGCTGATTGAAACCATCTCAATATCTATTAATTAGTTGGAGTGTTTGAAATCATTTAAAAATTATAAAATACTACACACAGGTAAGGTCAGCTTGGCACAGTATTACACAGACCCCCTCCTGTCCACACGGGCCCAGGGAGGTACGGGGAGTGAGATGTTGGCCCACGCAGTCACTGACCTGGCACTACACTCAGCCACAACCCTGACAGGCTGAGAAGCTCTGTTAACAGGGTTATATCAAGCCAGAAAGCCGCCCTGCGTAGCATTTGAGATTAGGCCGAGAAACAGATGTGTGGATTCGTGGATGGAGATAAAAGAGCAGCCCAATGTTAACTTATATATTTAATCGCCTTAAGGACTCACTAGACAATACACTATATATACGCAATGGTTATACATATATAATGGTCAGATATGCAAATACAATAGTGGTAGGACAAAGGGTATAAACAGAACATATAGTCAGATACCAGTTAGATGAAAGGCCTGGCTTGCGGGTGAGGGGCTGCCACAGGGCAGGTTTGTGGTTTCCTCTGTGTGTGACTTGTCCTCACAGAGTCCCAGAGAAAAAGCTATAGGAAATGCTGCACACAAGCATTAAACCCTATGGGTCACTCCCCTCCTGCCCTCTGGGCTTAACCTAAATCTCCTCCCCTGGGGGTTTGGAGATAAATCTCACTAAACCTATGAAAGATCATAACTCCTTTCTGGGCAGTTCTAGGGCAGCGTGTTATGCAGGCAATCCAGTGACACAGTGTGCCAGCAATCAGAGCACATACAGTGATCTGACAATAACCCAAAAACAATAGAACGAGCTCTGAGACGTGGAATCTCTGTAGACCGCAATACCTGAACCTATCCTAAACGCAACTAAAGGCAGCTGTGGATTGCGCCTGACACTACCTATGCAACTCGGCACAGCCTGAGGAGCTGACTAGCCTGAAGATAGAAAAACAAGCCTGACTTGCCTCAGAGAAATACCCCAAAGGAAAAGGCAGCCCCCCACATATAATGACTGTTAGCAAGATGAAAAGACAAACGTAGGGATGAAATAGATTCAGCAAAGTGAGGCCCGATATTCTAGACAGAGCGAGGATAGCAAAGAGAACTTTGCAGTCTACAAAAAACCCTAAAGCAAAAAACCACGCAAAGGGGGCAAAAAGACCCACCGTGCCGAACTAACGGCACGGCGGTACACCCTTTGCGTCTCAGAGCTTCCAGCAAAACGAATTGACAAGCTGGACAGAAAAAGTAGCAACAAAAGCAAAGAAGCACTTATCTAAGCAGAGCAGCAGGCCACAGGAAAGATCCAGAAGCTCAGATCCAACACTGGAACATTGACAAGGAGCAAGGAAGACAGAATCAGGCGGAGTTAAATAACAAAGCAGCCAACGAGTTCACCAGAACACCTGAGGGAGGAAGCTCAGAAGCTGCAGTACCACTTGTGACCACAGGAGTGAATTCAGACACAGAATTCACAACAGCAGCGGTTCTGGCGCCATCGTATCTGACCTGGCCCCTGTTACTCATAGAAACTAAACACAATTTTGCTACCTAGATGCTAGTGGCTGTTCTATATATCTCCCTTCCCGTGCATGTTAGAATGACTCGAGAACCAGACAGGCACTTGCCCTGGTCTGGGTATATCTGAAATATATACGATGTACAGCTAGGATGTATAGTATTTCCATAACTCCTTTATGAAATCCTAGGTGGTTGAACAAAGAACTCAGGCCACATGGCTTGGATCCACAGGGGGCCTTCCTGTAGAAGGTTGCATACCAACTGCTAGTGGGGGTGGGAATCCTTTGTTGATTTAAGCTGGCCAGGTGTCATGTTACCACAACATGTGCTGAAGGATTTTATTTAATACAATTCCATGCCCAATAGTAAAGGGTTTAACCCTTTCGTGCCCGGGCCTGTTTTTTGCCTTCGTGACGGCCAATTTTTACAATTCTGACCACTGTCACTTTACGAGGTCATAACTCTGGAAAGCTTCAACCGATTCCAGTGATTCTGACAATGTTTTCTCGTGACATATTGCACTTCATGCTAGAGGTCAAATTTCTTCGATATGACTTGCGTTTATTTGTGAAAAAAATAATGGAAATTTGGTCAAAATTTTGCAATTTTAAAACTTTTAATTTGTATGCCCTAGAGAGTCATATCACACAAAATAGTTAATAAATAACATTTCCCACATGTCTACTTTACATCAGCACAATTTTATAACCAAATTTTTTTTCTTCTTAGGACGTTATAAGGGTTAAAAGTTGACCAGCGATTTTTCATTTTTTTCAACAAATTTTACAAATCCATTTTTTTTTAGGGACTACCTCACATTTGAAGTGACTTTGAGGGGTCTATATAAAAGAAAATAACCCAAAATGACACCATTCTAAAAACTGCACCCCTCAAGGTGCTCAAAGCCACATTGAAGAAGTTTATTAACCCTTTAGGTGCTTCACAAGAATGAATGGAATGTGGAAGGAAATAATAAACATTTACTTTTCTTTCACAAAAAATTTCCATTAGACCTAATTTCCCTTAAGGTACCGTTACACTTAACGACTTACCAACGATCACGACCAGCGATACGACCTGGCCGTGATCGTTGGTAAGTCGTTGTGTGGTCGCTGGGGAGCTGTCACACAGACAGCTCTCTCCAGCGACCAACGATCAGGGGAAAGACTTCGGCATCGTTGAAACTGTCTTCAACGATGCCAAAGTCCCCGGGTAACCAGGGTAAACATCGGGTTACTAAGTGCAGGGCCGCGGTTAGTAACCCGATATTTACCCTGGTTACCATTGTAAAAGTAAAAAAAAAAAAAAAACACTACATACTCACATTCTGATGTCTGTCACGCCCCCCGCCGTCAGCTTCCCGCACTGACTGTGTCAGCGCCGGCCGTAAAGCAGAGCCAGAGCACAGCGGTGTCGTCACCGCTGTGCTCTGCTTTACAGCCGGCACCACTGACAGTCAGTGCAGGGAAGCTGAAGGCGGGGGACGTGACAGACATTGGAATGTAAGCATGTAGTGTTTTTGTTGTTTTTTTTTTTTACTTTTACAATGGTAACCAGGGTAAATATCGGGTTACTGTTTGGGAGCATGGCAGGGCATGAAAGGGAAGGAGTGCCATATTACAGTGCAGCTTTTGCTGCATTGGTTTGAGGGGGCCATGTCACATTGGCAGAGCCCCTGAGGTGCCAGAACAACTGAAACCCCCGTAAGTGACCCCATTTTACAAACTACACCTCTCAATGAGTTCATCTAGGGGTGCAGTGATCATATTGACACCACAAGTGTGTCACAGAATTTGATACTATTGGGCAGTGAAGAAAAAATAATTACATTTAAAATAAAAAATATTGTTTTAGCCCAAGATTTTACATTTTCACACTGGGAAATGGGTAAAAGTGGTGCCAAAACGTATCACACAATTTCTTCTGAACTTGGCAATACCCCATATGTGGCCGTACAGTACTGCTTAGCCACAAGACTCTAAATGGACGAAGCACTATTTGACTCTCGGAGAACAAATTATTATAGAATAGTTACCAGACTCTATATATAAAGAGCCCCTAAATGCCATAAAAGCAGAATCCCTTTCAAGTGACCCCAGTTATGAAATTATACCCCTTTATGAATTTATCGACAATTGTAGTGATGATTTTGACTCGATGGGTGTTTTCCAGAAACAGGCAGCAGTGGATGTTGCCGAGTGAAAAATGCAAACTGCCGTTGTAGTGACCAGTACGCTGCAATCACCAATACGTTATGCCCAGGGGCGGATTATAAGAGGGTCAATCTGGGCGGTAGCCCAGGGCCCAGTGGTGTGGGGGGGCCCTGGGCTGCCGCACAGATTGCCCGCCGCCATCATTCAGGGCATTACTCGTCGCATCATATGACAGCACAGCAGTGAGTCACTGTCAGTGACACACAGTGGCACCCCCGGCCGTGAGTCACCAGCCGCCCGCCCCTGTCAGACTGCTGTTGTTGCCGGCGCCGCGCATGCGCCGACGCGTTAACCTCCTCCTCCTTATGTGCCGGGCCCGTGCGGCCGGCCGCCGTGCTGTCACTCACTGCCATGCCGTGCCGGGAGCCCCCCCGGACCGGTGGGCAGAGAGAGGGGGCCCGCATCGGCCCCGTCTCATCTGCTCACCGGGCCCCTGGCGGCGCTGCCTGCGGCGGTTTCCAATAGTTCCAATTTCCAATAGTTAACAACTGCCGTTGGCCGCAGGCGCGCAGCGCACACGTCGCCGGCGTCTGACGTCATTGTCAGTCGCCGGTGAGTGTGCGCTGCTGAGGGGAGCTCACCGCCTGGAGCGCGGACAGGTAAGGAGACTGTTTTTTTTTTTCATCAGTTAACGGTGGACACACTGGGGGGCAATGCTGGAGGACATACTGGGGGGCGATGCTGGAGGACACACTGGGGCAATGCTGGAGGACACACTGGGGCAATGCTGGAGACAGTGGGGCAGATTGCTGGAGACAGTGGGGCAGATTGTTGGAGACAGTGGGGCAGATTGCTGTAGACAGTGGGGCAGATTGCTGGAGGACACACTGGGGGCAGATTGTTGGAGACAGTGGGGCAGATTGCTGTAGACAGTGGGGCAGATTGCTGGAGGACACACTGGGGGCAATGCTGGAGACAGTGGGGCAGATTGCTGGAGGACACACTGGGGCAATGCTGGAGACAGTGGGGCAGATTGCTGGAGACACTGGGGCAGATTTCTGGAGGACACACTGGGGGCAGATTGCTGGAGACAGTGGGGCAGATTGCTGGAGACAGTGGGGCAGATTGCTGGAGACAGTGGGGCAGATTGCTGGAGACAGTGGGGCAGATTGCTGGAGACAGTGGGGCAGATTGCTGGAGACAGTGGGGCAGATTGCTGGAGGACACACTGGGGGCAATGCTGGAGACACTGGGGCAGATTGCTGGAGGACACACTGGGGGCAATGCAGGAGACAGTGGGGCAGATTGCTGGAGACAGTGGGGCAGATTGCTGGAGACAGTGGGGCAATGCTGGAGACAGTGGGGCAGATTGCTGGAGGACACACTGGGGGCAATGCTGGAGACAGTGGGGCAGATTGCTGGAGACAGTGGGGCAGATTGCTGGAGACAGTGGGGCAGATTGCTGGAGACAGTGGGGCAGATTGCTGGAGACAGTGGGGCAGATTGCTGGAGACAGTGGGGCAATGCTGGAGACAGTGGGGCAGATTGCTGGAGGACACACTGGGGGCAATGCTGGAGACAGTGGGGCAGATTGCTGGAGACAGTGGGGCAGATTGCTCGAGACAGTGGGGCAGATTGCTGGAGACAGTGGGGCAGATTGCTGGAGACAGTGGGGCAGATTGCTGGAGACAGTGGGGCAGGTTGCTGGAGGACACACTGGGGGCAGATTGCTGGAGACAGTGGGGCAGATTGCTGGAGACAGTGGGGCAGATTGCGGGAGACAGTGGGGCAGATTGCGGGAGACAGTGGGGCAGATTGCTGGAGGACACACTGGGGGCAATGCTGGAGACACTGGGGCAGATTGCTGGAGACACTGGGGCAGATTGCTGGAGACACTGGGGCAGATTGCTGGAGACACTGTCTGGGGGCAATATGCTGGACATACTGGGGCAGATTGCTGGACACACTGGGGGTAATATGCTGGACACACTGGGGGTAATATGCTGGACACACTGGGGGCAGGACTGGAGGCATGGGCAGAATGGAGACGCGGGGTAGAATGAAAGACATGGGGCAGGATTGGATCATGGGGCAGGATGGATATGATGGATACTCATGAGTGCAGGATGGGAGAACATATGGCTGGAGCCAGGAATGAGACACACGGGGCCAGGATGGGGAATATTATTACCATAGGGGCTAATTAAGGGATATTATTACTGCAGTGATGTATTTATTTTATTTTTTGAGTATACTGTTTTAAATGGGGGGGCGGTCCTGTTACTGTGCAGAGTGACACTATATCGCCTTTTTTTCTTCATGTGGTGTAATTTAGAAGTTGTGAAAAATTAAGTAATGTGTTCTGCAAGCGGAGCTCGAGATAACTGTGTTATTTCCTGCAGAAACGAGTCCTGGCTGGAAGAAATGATGGCGGTCTGTGCTGGATGAAAGATGAAGGACTTCACCTAGAGACGTCACTGGTGAGTCAGTGTTACTTATACACTGACACTATACACTGTATACTATATAGAGGTCCTGTGTATAATGTCACCAGTGATCTCTGTATTACCTCTACACAGACACTGCATACTAAGTACAGATCTCCTGTGAATACTGGCACTTATGGTGATAGTATTGTGTTTTTTTTTTTTATTATTACTGATCAGTATTGTAGTATTCAGTCACTATGTGGTGGTAATATGTGGTCTGGAAATGGTGTTGCGGTATTTGTCCCTTGTATGTGCTATTTGGTCACCAAGTGGTAATATGTAGTCTTGACACGGTGCGGTGGTATTTGTTCCTTGTATGTGATATTATTCGATCACTGTGGTTGTAATTTGTGGTCTGGTCATGGCGCGGTGGTATTTGTTCCTTGTATGTGATATTATTCGATCACTGTGGTTGTAATTTGTGGTCTGGTCATGGTGCAGTGGTATTTGTTCCTTGTATGTAATATTATTGGTCAAGATATACCTAAATTGTATTGCAGATTTTAACAAATATTTAATAGGTTACAGTAGAGTAGGGCCCGGCCCTTTTTCTGGAATAATCTGGTTCGGGTATATCATGACCCCCGTCACATGACCCCCGTCACATGACCCCCGTCACATGACCGGGGGGGCCCACAGTGTGTGAACAGCCCGGGGCCCTGGCTACCCTTGATCCACCCCTGGTTATGCCCAGCCTGTGCTTCTGGATACATGCACCCATAAATTAGGCGGGCTTCCATCACTACAGAAATGCCAAACATGTGGATGATATATGTGGTTTAGGTACACTGTGGGGCTCAGAAGGGAGCATTTGAATTTGGGAGCACAGAATTTATTTTTAGGGGGGTGAGTAGCCACAATGCTTTTCCAGAGCCTTTGTACTAGCAGTAATGTGGAAACCCCCTATAATTCCGTTAACAGATGACGGACCAGAGCGAGGACTTGCTTTTTTTGTGGCTTGAGTGGAAGCTTTTATTGGGAACATTTTACATAACGTTTGGGATCATATTTATCTGGCACTCTACGCTGAGCACTTACTTTGGGGTTTCTATCTAAATCTTTGAGTGACGTGACAGATGATCCATTCACTACAATGAGGAAGCAGAGTTACACTGGACTCCGTCTGGCCTCTGTTCAGTGGTGTCCTTCAGCCGCGCACAAAACTGGCTGACTGCGCTTTTATGTATGACTAAAAAGACGGACACGGCCGGATCACGGGTCTTATGGCGTTCACAGTGCCTTCATCTGCCTCATTATGGGAAATCTTCCACCGAGGGTTCCGTCTGAATCACGTATTTCAGAAATTTACACGGAAACCCTGGTGTAAGCGCTTAGCACAGAGCGAAGGATAAATGTGCGCCAAGCCATACTGCGATCTTTGGGAGTCAGAATGAAAAAATCAACAGCATGTGAACAATTTATTTAATTTATTTTTTACGACGTTCGTCATGGAGTATAAGGGATTAGGCAACTTTATTCTTTGGGTTGGTGTGATTACTATCCTACAATTTAAAACAACTATTCAGCACATTTAACTCCCTCCTCCGCCCACCACTGCCACCTCCAACTCCCCTCATCTCCCCCCGAGGACTTTGCCACCTACTTCAAAAACAAGATCAACCAAACAAGGCAAACCCTAACTGTTCCACCACCCCAACCACTCCATATACCAGACCTCTGCCCTTCCCTAATAACCTCCCTCTCCAACATCACTGACAGAGAGCTTACTCGCCTCTTTTCCAAATCACACCTCACCACCTGTGCACTTGACCCCATACCCTCCCACCTGCTCCCCAACCTCACTAACATGCTCATACCAGCCCTAACCCAACTCTTCAACCTACCACTATCTTCTGGTACCTTCCCCTCTGCCTTCAAACATGCCACCATCACACCCAACCTCAAAAAAACTAACCTTGACCCAACTGCTATGCCTAGCTACCGCCCCATATCACTGCTCCCGTTTGCTTCAAAACTCCTTGAGCAGCATGTCCATGCTCAAATTTCCTCCCACCTCTCATCTCTCTCCTTGACAACCTCCAATCTGGCTTCTGCCCCCACCACTCCACCGAAACTGCCCTGACAAAAGTTATTAATGACTTACTCACAGCCAAAGCTAACAGACAGTTCTCCATCCTCCTCCTTCTTGACCTGTTCTCTGCTTTCGACACAGTCGATCACTGCCTACTGCTACAGATTCTTTCTTCCCTTGGCATCAAGACCTTGCCCTGTCCTGGATTGCCTCATATCTTTCTGACCGCACATTTAGCGTTTCCCACTCCCACATCACCTCCTCATCCCGCCCTCTCTTTGTTGGAGTCCCTCAAGGCTCTGTCCTAGGGCCCCTACTTTTTTCCATCTTTACCCTTGGCTTAGGACAACTCAAAGTCGCATGGCTTCCAGTACCACCTGTATGCAGACGACACGCAGATCTACCACTCTAGCCCAGATGTCACCTCTCTGCTGTCCAGAATCCCGAAGTGTCTGTCAGCCATATCCTCCTCCTTCACCTCTTGCTTCCTAAAACTCAATGTAGACAAAACCGAACTCATCATCTTTCCCCCATCTCACATATCCCCCCTACCTGATCTGTCTATTATGGTAAACGGCATCACGCTCTCTCCCACACCTGGAATCCACTGCCTCGGGGTAACTCTCGACTCTGCCCTGTCCTTAAAACCGCACATCCAAATTCTTGCCACCTCCTGTCGCCTCCAACTCAAAAATATTGCCAGAATCCGTTCCTTCCTAAGCCCACAATCTACCAAAACTCTTGTGCATGCCCTTATCATCTCCCGCCTCGACTACTGCAACACCCTCCTCTGTGGCCTTCCCGCTAACTCTCTTGCACCGCTCCAGTCTGTCCTCAACTCTGCTGCCCGGCTAATCCACCTCTCTCCTCGCTACTCCCCTGCTTCTCCCCTCTGCAAATCCCTCCACTGGCTCCCAATTCCCCAACGAATCCAGTTCAAACTACTAACACTGATCCACAAAGCCATCCACAACCTGTCCCCTCCCTATATCTCTGAACTAATCTCCCAATATCTTCCCTTACGTAATCTCCGATCCTCCCAAGACCTCCTACTCTCCTCCACACTTATTCGTTCCTCACACAACCGCCTCCAAGATTTCTCCCGAATACCCCCCATCCTGTGGAATTCCATGCCTCAAAACGTCCAATTATCCTCCACCCTCGGATCCTTCAGACGGAACCTGAAAACCCATGTCTTCAAGAAAGCCTACACCCTGCAATAACCATTCTGCCGCCTCGCCATCCCAAGAGCCGCCGCCTCGCCCCCTACCTACTGCCTCTTCCCCACTATACCATAGAATGTAAGTCCCCAAGGACAGGTTCCTCTCCCCTCTGTACCAGTCTGTCACTGTAAACTTGTTTACTGTAAACGATACCTATAACTCTGTATGTAATTCCTTTCTCATGTACAGCACCATGGAATTAATGGTGCTATATAAATAAATAATAATTACAGCGATACCAGATTTATAGCAGGTTTTTATGTTTCACTGCTGTCACACTAAAAAACGCTTTTTATTGCAAAAACAAGTTTTTGCATCACCATATTTTGAGAGCTATACATTTTTAATATTTCGGCTGACAATGTCATGTGATGGCTTCTTTTTTGCAGGACGAGCTGACATTTTTATTGGTACCATTTTCGGGCACATGACATTTTTTGATCACTTTATATTCTGATTTTTGGGAGACAGAATGATCAAACACCAGGAATTCATGAATTGTTTTTTTTATTTGTTTTTTTTTATGACATTTTGTGTGCTATAAAATTAATAAGGCCGCCTTATTCTTCGGGTCAGTAAGATTACAGCGATACTACATTTATATTATTTTTTTAGGTTTTGCCGCTTTTTCACAGTATACAATAAACTATTTTACAGAAAAAATAATGTTTTTGCATCGCTTTATTCTGAAAGCTATAACTTTTTTGAATTTTTCCGCTGTTCGAGCTGTGTGGCGGCTTGTTTTCTGCGGGACAAGATGACGTTTTCAGCGGTACCATTTTTATTTTGATATGACTTTTTAATCACGTTTTATTCTACTTTTTGTTTGGCGGCAGGATGAAAAAGCAAGGGTTTTTGCTCTGTTTATTTTATTTTTTTTTTACCGTGTGCACTGATGGAGTGAACAAGTGTGACCGTTTTATAGGTTGGCTCATTCTGGACGCGGCGATACCAAATATGTGTACTTTTTTGTATAATATATATATATATATATATATACATACATATATATATATATAATTTTAATAATCTGTATTTTTATATAGCGTTAACATATTCCGCTGCACTTTACATTTTGCACACATTATCATCACTGTCCCCGATGGGGCTCACAATCTAAATTCCCTATCAGTATGTCTTTGGAATGTGGGAGGAAAGCGGAGTGCCCGGAGGAAACCCACGCAAACACAGAGAGAACATACAAACTCTTTGCAGATGTTGTCCTTGGAGGGGTTTGAACCCATGACTCCAGCACTGCAAGGCTGCAGTGCTAACCACTACGCCACCGTGCATTTATTGGTTTAATATTTTTTTTTTTTTTATTTTTTATTTTGTGATATATTTTTTTTAAATAGTTTTAAAACTTTTTTTTTTTTTTTTTTTACTTTGTCCCTGTATGGGACATCAATTTTTATTTGTCTAATCACAGAACTCTTACAATGTACTGCATTGCAAGAGACCTGTGAGTTTTACACAGGCAGGTCTCTTGTTAGACTCAGCTGCAGGCTTGCAATCTTGCCTTGCGCAGGCGTGTACTACGGAGGACACAGCATGAACTTCAACCCAATATTGCGGCCAGCATGCAGCCAGCGGGTAAGGAAAGGGTGAATCAAACACCCGAAAACCACACCCATATGACCACAAACCTGTCCCGCCAAATTCAGGTGACAAGTTCCCTTTAAAGGGAACCTGTCACCCCGTTTTTTCAATAGGAGATAAAAATACCGTTAAATAGGGCCTGAGCTGTGCATTACAATAGGGTATTTTTTGTCCCCCGATTCCCTACCTATGCTGCCGAAATACCTTACAAAAGTGGCCTTTTTCGCCTGTCAATCAGGCTGGTCAGGTCGGATGGGCGTGGTCACAGCGCTGTTTCTTCCCCCACATCTTGCTTATGTCCCCGTTGGTGGCGTAGTGCTTCCATGCGCAAGTGCCGAATGCACTGCGCAGCTGTACAAAAAGAGCGCGCTCGCTGCTATTCAGCGGTTTCTCGGTGGGCGCGGCCATCTTCCTGAAGCCGAGTTCGAATCTCGGCTTCAGGAAAATGGCTGCCGCGATGTCCATCTGCGCACGCACGGCACCCCGCGGCCATTTTCCTGAAGCCCCGGGAAGCAGGAGACTCCATCTGCGCACGCGCGGCCTCAGGAAGATGGCCGCGCCCACCGAGAAACCGCTGAATAGCGGCGAGCGCGCTCTTTTTGTACAGCTGCGCAGTGCATTCGGCACTTGCGCATGCGAGAAGCACTACGCCACCAACGGGAACATAAGCAAAATGTGGGGGAAGAAACAGCGCTGTGACCACGCCCATCCGACCTGACCAGCCTGATTGACAGGCGAAAAAGGCCACTTTTGTAAGGTATTTCGGCAGCATAGGTAGGGAATCGGGGGACAAAAAATACCCTATTGTAATGCACAGCTCAGGCCCTATTTAACAGTATTTTTATCTCCTACTGAAAAAACGGGGTGACAGGTTCCCTTCAACCGAACCCCAGCGGTCGCAGATACGACCACACTGGAACCCTTCTGTGCGTGTTCTGAAACTGACCTGGAAGGATTGTGTTAGCGGTCCACGAGGTGGACACTGGGAATCATGCCTCACTATGGCGGACACCCTATTGGATCTCCGACGAGGTGCAGCAGGTTATGTGCCAGAAGATCGGTGAGATGTTACAGCTGGGAGCGATTCAACAGTCAAAGAGCGCGTGGGCCTCACCTGTAGTTCTCATGCCAAAGAAGGATCAGACCACCCGGTTCTGCGTGGACTACAGGGGGCTCCACGCCATGACAGCCTCTGACGCGCATCCAATGCCGCGCATCAAGGAGCTGCTTGAGCGGTTAGCTGGCACAAAATATCTGACCATAATAGATCTGAGTTGAGGATACTGTATCTAGCTATCGCCCTATATCACTTCTCCCCTATGCCTCCAAACTACTGGAACACCACGTCTACCTTGAACTGTCCTCCCATCTCTCTTCTTGCTCCCTCTTTGACCGCTTACAATCTGGCTTCCGGTCACACCATTCCACTTAAACTGCCCTAACTAAGGTCACCAATGACCTCTTTTTTTTTTATTAAATAGATTTTTATTGAAAGCGAATATGAACAATACAATTTATGCATTTTCCAGTATATTACAAAATTTTTACATTTTCCAAACCCCCAACAATCCCAACAAAACCCAAACCTCCCCCTCCCCTGACAGCTCATACCCAATTATACTTTGTTACCAGTATTGATGGCTCTTTGAGCCATTTGAATCACTTATGTCCGCTTGTTCTTTAGCACTCTCTTCCTTTCAGAGGCCCTCATCCTCCCATTTCCCATACCTACTATCCCAGCTCGAGCCACGGAGACCACATTTTATCAAACGTTTCTATTTTCCCACGTCTTTTGTATACCCCCCTTTCCAAATTGAGACCATGTTTAACATATTTCAGGAATTCACCCCTTGTAGGCGGCTCATCCTTGATCCAGTTCCTTGCTATTACCTTCCTTGCCATATATAATAGCCTAGCTATTGCTATCTTCCAGGTGTTATCCACTCTAATTTCCTCTACATGTCCCAGTATACACACTATCGGATCTCTCGGCACTCTGCATTTATACGCCCCTTCCACACGGCTCATTACCACCAACCAGAAAGCAACCAGTCTTGGACATGTCCACATCATGTGGTATATTCCTGCATTCTCAGTCTTACATCTCGGGCATTCAGAGTCCGCACGCAACCCCGCTCTGTGCAACACTTCCGGTGATTTATAGACTCTGTGCAAGATGTACAGCTGCGATAGTCTATACGGCTCGCTCAGTGACACTCGTGGAACCCACTCCAACACCGACTCCCAGGTTTCATCCTCCATTGGGCCTAAATCTCTTTCCCATTTCGCTCTCGCTTTTAGAGGGAAGTCTAGTAAATATGCATGTAGAAGGTCCTTATAAAGGGTGGTAATGACTCCCCTTGTGGACCCTTCCCCACATACGTATTCCAGAACTATGTCCTCCTGGATCTCAATACCACCGCCCTTGTTTTGCGCTTTAAAGGCATGTTTCATCTGAGCATATTGATACTCCCCAGTCGGTCTCAATCCAAACTCTCCCTGCAGCTGCGAAAAGGACTTTAATCCTTGTTGTTGAATTATCTGAGCCACCAAGTGGATTCCTTTGGCCTGCCACTCCACCAGCACTCCAAGAGCCGCAAACTCAACCAAATTATTATTAAGCCATATCGGTGTAAATTTAGTCAGCCCCGTAACCCCCCGAATATGTCGCAGTCTGGTCCATAATTTATGTATCAAAAACATAGTTGGGTATAATTTCCCCAATACTCCCAAGGAGCCATCCTCCAGACACTGCGCCACCGGTCTTCGGTTTGTCACCCTCTCCATCAAGTGTTGTACCGCACTGGTAGACGCTCCCCGCGCCCAGCCCTTCAAATGCTGGCTCTGGGCTGCAAGAAAATATAACTCAGGATTGGGTAAAGCCAATCCTCCATCTTCCTTGGGTCGCTGAAGCGTCTCCAGGCGGATACGTGGGTACCGCCTCCCCCATATCAGGCTTCTAAAAAGAGCATTAATCTGCCGGAATTTCCCACGTGGAATCCAAACTGGCGCATTATGTAGGACGTAAAGTAATTTGGGCATCAGAACCATTTTAATGAGATTAACCCTACCCACCACCGATAGGTGTAATTTATTCCACGCATCCACTTTTGCTTTAAGGGCGCCCATGAGAGGAGTCAAATTCCTATACAAATCACCAATGACCTCTTAACCGTCCTCCTCCTCCGCGACCTGTCGGCTGCCTTTGACACAGTGGACCATTCCCTATTATTACAGACCCTCTCATCCCTTGGCATCGCAGACTTGGCCCTATCCTGGATCTCATCATACCTAACAGACCAGACATTCAGCGTCTCCCACTCACACACCACCTCCTCACCTCGCCCCCTATCTGGCGGAGTCCCACAAGATTCAGTCCTTGGGCCCCTGCTCTTCTCCATTTACACCTTTGGCCTGGGACAGCTCATAGAATCTCATGGCTTTCAGTATCATCTCTATGCTGATGACACACAGATCTACATCTCTGGACCAGATATCACCTCCCTTCTAACCAGAATCCCTCAATGTCTGTCCACTATTTCATCCTTCTTCACCGCTAGATTTCTGAAACTTAACATGGACAAAACAGAATTCATCATCTTTCCATCTCACGCGACCCCCCCCAACGAACCTATCCATTACAGTAAATGGCTGCCCACTCTCCCCGGTCCCACAAGCTCGCTGCCTCGGGGTAATCCTTGATGCTGATCTCTCGTTCAAACCACATATCCATGCCCTTTCCACTTCCTGCCGACTTCAACTCAAAAATATTTCACGAATCCGTTAATTCCTCAACCATGAATCTGCAAAAACCATAGTCCATGCCCTCATCATCTCTCGCCTTGACTACTGCAACCTCCTGCTCTGTGGCCTCCCCTCTAACACTCGCACCCCTCCAGTCTATTCTAAACTCTGCTGACCGACTAATCCACCTGTCCCCCCACTATTCCCCGGCCTCTCCCCTCTGTCAATCCCTTCACTGGCTCCCCATTGCCCAGAGACTCCAGTACAAAACCCTAACCATGACGTACAAAGCCATCCACAACCTGTCTCCTCCATACATCTGTGACCTCGTCTCCCGGTACTTACCTACACGCAACCTCCGATCCTCACAAGATCTCCTACTCTACTTCCCTCTTATCTCTTCTTCCCACAATCGCATACAAGATTTCTCTCGTGTATCACCCCCTACTCTGGAACCCTCTACCACAACACATCAGACTCTCGCCTACCATCGAAACCTTCAAAAAGAACCTGAAGACCCACCTCTTCCGACAAGCCTACAACCTGCAGTAATCACCGATCGACCAAACCGCTGCATGACCAGCTCTATCCTCGCCTACTGTGTTCTCACCCATCCCTTGTAGATTATGAGCCTTTGCGGGCAGGGTCCTCACTCCTCCTGTACCAGTTATGACTTGTATTGTTTAAGATTATTGTACTTGTTTTTATTATGTATACCCCTCCTCACATGTAAAGCGCCATGGAATAAATGGCGCTATAGTAATAATAATAATAATAATAATAATAATACTGGCAGATTCTCCTGAGCCCCAAGGCGCAGGAGAAGTCCGCCTTTATCACACCTTTTGGACTATACAGTGGGGCAAAAAAGTATTTAGTCAGTCAGCAATAGTGCAAGTTCCACCACTTAAAAAGATGAGAGGCGTCTGTAATTTACATCATAGGTAGACCTCAACTATGGGAGACAAATTGAGAAAAAAAATCCAGAAAATCACATTGTCTGTTTTTCTAACAATTTATTTGCATATTATGGTGGAAAAAAAGTATTTGGTCAGAAACAAAATTTCATCTCAATACTTTGTAATATATCCTTTGTTGGCAATGACAGAGGTCAAACGTTTTCTGTAAGTCTTCACAAGGTTGCCACACACTGTTGTTGGTATGTTGGCCCATTCCTCCATGCAGATCTCCTCTAGAGCAGTGATGTTTTTGGCTTTTTGCTTGGCAACACAGACTTTCAACTCCCTCCAAAGGTTTTCTATAGGGTTGAGATCTGGAGACTGGCTAGGCCACTCCAGGACCTTGAAATGCTTCTTACGAAGCCACTCCTTCGTTGCCCTGGCGGTGTGCTTTGGATCATTGTCATGTTGAAAGACCCAGCCACGTTTCATCTTCAATGCCCTTGCTGATGGAAGGCGGTTTGCACTCAAAATCTCACGATACATGGCCCCATTCATTCTTTCATGTACCCGGATCAGTCGTCCTGGCCCCTTTGCAGAGAAACAGCCCCAAAGCATGATGTTTCCACCACCATGCTCTACAGTAGGTATGGTGTTTGATGGATGCAACTCAGTATTCTTTTTCCTCCAAACACGACAAGTTGTGTTTCTACCAAACAGTTCCAGTTTGGTTTCATCAGACCATAGGACATCCTCCCAAAACTCCTCTGGATCATCCAAATGCTCTCTAGCAAACTTCAGACGGGCCCGGACATGTACTGGCTTAAGCAGTGGGACACGTCTGGCACTGCAGGATCTGAGTCCATGGTGGCATAGTGTGTTACTTATGGTAGGCCTTGTTACATTGGTCCCAGCTCTCTGCAGTTCATTCACTAGGCCCCCCCGCATGGTTCTGGGATTTTTGCTCACCGTTCTTGTGATCATTCTGACCCCACGGGGTGGGATTTTGCGTGGAGCCCCAGATCGAGGGAGATTATCAGTGGTCTTGTATGTCTTCCATTTTCTAATTATTGCTCCCACTGTTGATTTCTTCACCCCAAGCTGGTTGGCTATTGCAGTTTCAGTCTTCCCAGTCTGGTGCAGGGCTACAATTTTGTTTCTGGTGTCCTTTGACAGCTCTTTGGTCTTCACCATAGTGGAGTTTGGAGTCAGACTGTTTGAGGGTGTGCACAGGTGTCTTTTTATACTGATAACAAGTTTAAACAGATGCCATTACTACAGGTAATGAGTGGAGGAAAGAGGAGACTCTTAAAGAAGAAGTTACAGGTCTGTGAGAGCCAGAAATCTTGATTGTTTGTTTCTGACCAAATACTCATTTTCCACCATAATATGCAAATACAATGATAAAAAAACAGACAATGTGATTTTCTGGATTTTTTTTTATCAGTTTGTCTCCCATAGTTGAGGTCTACCTATGATGTAAATTACAGACGCCTCTCATCTTTTTAAGTGGTGGAACTTGCACTATTGCTGACTGACTAAATACTTTTTTGCCCCACTGTATGAGTCCACAGTCATGCCACTCGTTTCCCCCTCCCCAGAAATGTCTTTGTTTGCCACTGTGAAGCTAAATGTAAAGAGTACAGAAAGCATGAGATTCTTTGTTCTATTAAAGTGATATATATGGTCACCGAGCCGGGCTAGAGATATATCTATAACTCACTGAAACCACTAGCAGCTAAACGCAACGAGTGCAAAGAGTGGATTTCTCTGTAAGCAGTTCATGCAAGTACTCCGTATTTACACTTAAAAGAATCCCCATGATGTGGGGCACATCCTGATCATTGTGGCTTTCTGATACGAGGTTCATGCAGCGATATATGCATAAAAATGACATTTCATACCTCTAAGAAAAGGGGTGGTTTCAGCCTCTAAGTGATGTCACCACAAGGGGAGTGCCTGGGTTTTGGGCTGGGAGATAACTTAGTGAGACAGCAGTCTTGCAGGGTCTCTTGTCCGGGGTCTAGCTGCTACACAGGGGTGATGCATCTGGATATATACTCCACCTCAGCACACGGCCAGCCATGATGATGTAATGACATAATGACCTGTAAGTGTTCTTTTCAATTTTAATCCTTTTTTTATTTTTAATTGTATTGTACACATGATTTGTCTGCTTTATATCTTTTTATACCTCTGTAAACACTGTCTACCTTTTTGGGAGTAAAATATAAAAGTACTAGCTTGTCTCTCCTTGTTCTATAACTGTGATGTCCTCTAAAGTGAATTACGCTACTGATTTGGGTTGGCTCCGGACCCGTTAATACTTGGAAAATCAAAGCTGGTGGCAGCAGCATTGTTCCGGCTTGAGTGGGAGTAGTTATATCGCCCTCGCTGCAGTGTGCCCAATAGCCAGTACATAGCTGGCAGCCTTACTGGCGACTAGTTACCCTAGATGCAGTACCCTGACTGACCTGAGGGTAAGGGGGGCGCCAAAGAACTGCAAGTTCCAAACCAGAACTGGGAAGTGGGATATAGATAAATCCCCTTCAGAAAGTATCAGGGGCAACCAAACAACCCCAGTTCATGACAAATTGGTGTGAGTGGTGGGGATGATAAAGTTATCTTCCCCGTGAACTGTGACATATTGGTGGGATCCCCGACATATCCAATGGGATTCGTGACAGGTGGGCCAAGGGGATCTGGGCACCCTAGACCAGGTGGTTAGCCTGATCAAGCGTTATACGGCCATTTAGGACTTCATACAGGACTCTGCTCCACTACGGCTATCACGCTGGGCCCCGCCAGCCCAGGAGAATGGAAAAGGGACACGAAAATAGTGAGGAAAGAATGGTTGTAGATGACGAGGAAAAAGCTAACATATTAAACACCTTCTTCTTCACGGTGGAAAATGAAATGCTAGGTGAAATCCCAAGAAACAATGAAAACCCTATATTAAGGGTCACCAATCTAACCCAAGAAGAGGTGCGAAACCGGCTAAATAAGATTAAAATAGATAAATCTCCGGGTCCGGATGGCATACACCCACGAGTACTAAGAGAACTAAGTAATGTAATAGATAAACCATTATTTCTTATTTTTAGGGACTCTATAGCGACAGGGTCTGTTCCGCAGGACTGGCGCATAGCAAATGTGGTGCCAATATTCAAAAAGGGCTCTAAAAGTGAACCTGGAAATTATAGGCCAGTAAGTCTAACCTCTATTGTTGGTAAAATATTTGAAGGGTTTCTGAGGGATGTTATTCTGGATTATCTCAATGAGAATAACTGTTTAACTCCATATCAGCATGGGTTTATGAGAAATCGCTCCTGTCAAACCAATCTAATCAGTTTTTATGAAGAGGTAAGCTATAGGCTGGACCACGGTGAGTCATTGGACGTGGTATATCTCGATTTTTCCAAAGCGTTTGATACCGTGCCGCACAAGAGGTTGGTACACAAAATGAGAATGCTTGGTCTGGGGGAAAATGTGTGTAAATGGGTTAGTAACTGGCTTAGTGATAGAAAGCAGAGGGTGGTTATAAATGGTATAGTCTCTAACTGGGTCGCTGTGACCAGTGGGGTACCGCAGGGGTCAGTATTGGGACCTGTTCTCTTCAACATATTCATTAATGATCTGGTAGAAGGTTTACACAGTAAAATATCGATATTTGCAGATGATACAAAACTATGTAAAGCAGTTAATACAAGAGAAGATAGTATTCTGCTACAGATGGATCTGGATAAGTTGGAAACTTGGGCTGAAAGGTGGCAGATGAGGTTTAACAATGATAAATGTAAGGTTATACACATGGGAAGAGGGAATCAATATCACCATTACACACTGAACGGGAAACCACTGGGTAAATCTGACAGGGAGAAGGACTTGGGGATCCTAGTTAATGATAAACTTACCTGGAGCAGCCAGTGCCAGGCAGCAGCTGCCAAGGCAAACAGGATCATGGGGTGCATTAAAAGAGGTCTGGATACACATGATGAGAGCATTATACTGCCTCTGTACAAATCCCTAGTTAGACCGCACATGCAGTACTGTGTCCAGTTTTGGGCACCGGTGCTCAGGAAGGATATAATGGAACTAGAGAGAGTACAAAGGAGGGCAACAAAATTAATAAAGGGGATGGGAGAACTACAATACCCAGATAGATTAGCGAAATTAGGATTATTTAGTCTAGAAAAAAGACGACTGAGGGGCGATCTAATAACCATGTATAAGTATATAAGGGGACAATACAAATATCTCGCTGAGGATCTGTTTATACCAAGGAAGGTGACGGGCACAAGGGGGCATTCTTTGCGTCTGGAGGAGAGAAGGTTTTTCCACCAACATAGAAGAGGATTCTTTACTGTTAGGGCAGTGAGAATCTGGAATTGCTTGCCTGAGGAGGTGGTGATGGCGAACTCAGTCGAGGGGTTCAAGAGAGGCCTGGATGTCTTCCTGGAGCAGAACAATATTGTATCATACAATTATTAGGTTCTGTAGAAGGACGTAGATCTGGGTATTTATTATGATGGAATATAGGCTGAACTGGATGGACAAATGTCTTTTTTCGGCCTTACTAACTATGTTACTATGTTACTATGTTACTATGACCCTCTGTTGGGGCCAGTCAGGCCTGAGTTCGTACTGAGGGGGCACCCCCAGAGAGAGAATGACAAGAGACCCGTTTCCCATAAACCGGTCTCGCGGACTAGCTGTGCCGAAGCTATTAAGTATTGGCGGTGCCAAGGGCCAGGACATGTGGCTACCAACTGCCCCCTGATGGATGAACCCAAGGACTGCAGACTTACTTGCTGTGTATCGAAGTACGCCTAGGTAATCTTCTCCGCAGATCCTTTAATCCCAGTGGGTGAACCCCATCTGTGCCAGGTGCGCGTTAACGGACACCAGGTCGAGGCTCTCCTGGACTCAGGGAGCCTAGTAACACTTGTGCATGGGTCATTAACCCCTTCATGACCTTGGGATTTTTCGTTTTTCCGTGTTCGTTTTGCACTCCCCTCCTTCCCAGAGCCATAACTTTTTTATTTTTCCGTCAATTTGGCCATGTGAGGGCTTATTTTTTGCGGGACGAGTTGTACTTTTGAACGACATCATTGGTTTTAGCATGTCGTGTACTAGAAAACGGGAAAAAAAATTCCAAGTGCGGTGAAACTGCAAAAAAGTGCAGTCCCACACTTGTTTTTTGTTTGGCGTTTTTGCTAGGTTCACTAAATGCTAAAACTGACCTGACATTATGAATCTCCAGGTCAGTACGAGTTTATAGACACCTGACATGACTAGGTTATTCTTTACCTAAGTGGTGAAAAAAAATTCCAAACTTTGCTAAAAAAAAAAAAAAAATTGCGACATTTTCCGATACTCGTAGCGTCTCCATTTTTCATGATCTGGGGTCGGTTGAGGGCTTATTTTTTGCGTGCCGAGATGACGTTTTTAATGATAGCATTTTGGTGCAGATACATTCTTTTGATCGCCCGTTATTGCATTTTAATGCAATGTCACGGCGACCAAAAAAAACGTAATTCTGGCGTTTCGAACTTTTTTCTCGCTATGCTGTTTTTTTATTGATTTATTTTGATTGGGGCGAAAGGGGGGTGATTTAAACTTTTATATTTTTTTTATTTTTTTTCACATTTTTTTTTTACTTTTGCCATGCTTCAATAGCCTCCATGGGAGGCTAGAAGCAGGCACAGCACGATCGGCTCTGCTACATAGCAGCGATCTGCTGTTCGCTGCTATGTAGCAGAAAATCAGGTGTGCTGTGAGCGCCGACCACAGGGTGGCGCTCACAGCTGCCGGGGATCAGTAACCATAGAGGTCTCAAGGACCTCTATGGTTACAATACTGAAGCATCGCCGACCTCCGATCATGTGACGGGGGTCGGCGATGCCGTCATTTCCGGCCGCCCGGCAGGATGCGGTAGTTAAATGCCGCTGTCTGCGTTTGACAGCGGCATTTAACTATTTAATAGGCGCGGGCAGATCGCGATTCTGCCTGCGCCTATTACTGGCACATGTCAGCTGTTCAAAACAGCTGACATGGCCCGGCTTTGATGTGGGCTCACCGCCGGAGCCCGCATCAAAGCGGGGCCTCTGACCTCGGACGTACTATCCCGTCCGAGGTCAGAAAGGGGTTAATCTCTGAGTCACAACCCACTGGGAAAAAAGTCGGGGTTGTATGCATTCATAGTGAACTCCGTGAGTATCCAACAGTGGACGTTACATTTTTTACTCCGTGTGGAGAGGTTAAACATATGGTGGGAGAATTGACGACCCTTCCTTACTGAGCTGTTCTTGGAAGGGACTTGCCCCTGTTCTGGTCCCTGTGAAAGAATAAAATTACACCTCCCAGGACAAAAAAAATGTTCTGGGTGCAGAGCCTGAAGATTCTAAGACAGAGATCCCCGCCGTAGAGGTCACCCCCATAGGGAAAGAGTGTGAACCAGACAGGTTTCCCCTAGAGGTGATGGCAGAAGAGGTCAAGGAGACTGACAATTCCAGGGCTGGAAGTGCCCTGGGGGACGTTTGTGACAGCCCAGCTCCAGGATCTCACTCTAACCCGGGCATGGGAAAGAGTGATAGAGGTAAATGGGGTGGCACAAAAACCGGGTGCGGAGGCAGTATTCCTGTGCATAGCAGTCAATCAGGAGTTACTTTATAGGGTTGACAAAATCTGGGAAGTAGTGGAACAGCTGGTGGTGCTCCAATCCTACCATTGGGCGGTGCAAAAATAGATAAGTTCGGAACCCAAAGTTAAAGGTCCTGCTACTTGCAAGTCCTAATACTAATTTCAAAAACAGCAACATAAAAATAATTTTTTTCTCAGGATGCAGCCAGGCCTGCATTGGGTTGCGAGCTTGTCTATTTTGGCCAAAATATCAACCAATACCTAATTTAATGTATTTATCATATGCATTTTTTCTCATCTTCATCTTAAATTGCATTTTTTACCATTTTTTTTTGCAGAATGCAGCCAGGCCCCTTTTTGTTGGTTGGTTGTACTGGGGCGTCTGTCCTTGGGTTCACTCCTCTAGTGCTGGACAGCCCGCCTGACATAATATTACGGGTGTCATTAATTGGCTGTAAGCCGCACACTGTGCATCACACCTACCTGTGTGACTGGCATTCTCCTCAAGCCTCATTTGTGTGCTTTTCTTTCTACTAGGCAGCCACCTCCTCCATAATTTGGTAGGTTTGTGAGTGGCTGCTTTTATTAGTAGTTTGCACGTGTGCTGCCACTGCCTTTATAATGGGGGTCTGCTGCATCCTGCCTGTGGATTTGTGATCTGACTGGTGTTGATAAGGCTGTTTCCTTCTGGTATAACACACTGTATAATGACCCCCACATTTTGAGAGCCTCCTACAGTAGCCCCTACAATAGCTGCCATGCTGTATAATGGACCCCACTCTAGCTCCTCCTACAACGTATGAGTGACCGTTTACCCCACACACATAGTATATAATGCCAGACAGTCACACTACAAGTTTTAATTATGGTGTATACTCGTGTATAAGCCGAGATTTTCAGCCCATTTCTTTAGGCTGAAAGTGCCCCTCTCGGCATATACTCGAGTCACCCCCACCGGTTTGTCTTCCGTCACCCCCATCGGCCTGTCTCCCCTGTCCCCCAGTCCGTCTCTCTTCCCCGAAGTAATTTCTTACCCCCTCCTTCACAGCAGCAGCAGAGCAGCACGGTCCTGGCATGTATTGAGTCCCGGAGGTAGTGGTGTGCCGATAACCTATGGCGCAAGCTATAGCAGTGCCACCCTGTCATGTATGGAGTCCCGGAGGTAGCGGTGTGCTGGTAACTTATGGAGCAGCAATAGCAGTCGTGGAGGCAAGTGGTATCTGTACGGCAGGTGGAGGTAGCGGGCGGCCTGTATTTTCAGTGCAGTACGCTTCACTTCTGGTGACATCACGAATATTCATAAGCCATAATGAGTTGGAACGGAAGTGAAGCGTGCGCAGTGAAAATACAGGCCGCCCGCAACCTCCACCTGCCGTACGGCTAACTTTGGACCCTTGATCTCACACTATCATTACACAGATAGTGATACCCTGCATCAAATTGGGCAAACAGAAAATTTTGATGCCAGTTCTGATGCCCAGAACCCATTTGGGCCAGGCTGGAGTGACCTGAATTTGATGCAGGGTATCACTATTTATATAATGGTGGTGTGAGATCAGTGACCCAAAGTTATGTAACTCCATAAAAAAAAAACAGTTACTAAATCAAATCTGTGAAAATTGCCTATTTGCCCACTTTGATGTCAGATCTGATGCTCAGAACCTGTTAAAGGGTATCTGTCACCTACATTTTCATATATAAGCTGAGGCCACCGCGATCAGGGGCTTATCTACAGCATTATGGAATGCTGTAGATAAGCCCCCAATGTATCTTGAGGGGGGGGGACCTTTCCCGGCGCCTGCGCACTGAAGTACTTTTCTCTGCCCTCAGCAGGACAGATAAAGTATGCCTGCGCAGGAGCCGCGACTGGAAGCAAGGAAGAGGACGTCATCGCATAAAGATGGGGGGTCCCAGACCCGGACCGCGAAGCCCATCGGACCGGACCGCACCCCCAGGTAATTATAATATAAACTTGTTTTTCTTATTTTTCAGGTTACATTGTGGGCTTATCTCCAGCATTACAGAATGCTACAGATAAGCCACTGATGGCGGTGGCCGAAGCTTATATACGAAAAAGTAGGTAACGGATTACCTTTAAGGTCAGGCTAAAATCACCGAGTTTGATGCGGGGCATGGCTAGCTATGTAATGGCGATGTAGGATCAGTGGCCCAAAATCATTTAAACCCTTAAAAACACCAGTTACTCACTCAAATAGTTAAAATTGACTTATTTGCCCACTTGGATGCCAGTTCTGATGCCCAAAACACATTTGGGCCAGGCTGGAGTGACCTGAATTACATGAGGGGCATCACTATCTGCGTGTCTACATTGTGAGATCACTGGTCCAAAGTAATTTAACCCTTTTAATTTGCATTTTATCATTGTGATTTTTGTCATTAAATCTATAAGGCCGCCGTCACACATGCGAGTTTTACGGACGTAAGAGCGCAGAATCTACGTCCGTAAAACTCGCAAAAAATACGGCACAATTATTCTCTATGCCCCTGCTCCTATTTGCCGTATTTTACTGATCAGTATTATACGGCTTTCTACGGCCGTACAAAATCGCAGCATGCTGCGTTTGTCACCGTACTGCGCAAGAAATACGCCAATGAAAGTCTATGGAAGCGTGAAAAATACGGATTACACACGGACAAGCAGTGTGACTTGCGAGAAATACGCAGCGCTATTAGAGAGAAAAGCCGGTAATTCAGTGCGGTGTACAGTAAAATCACACTGACAGCTTACAGTAGAATAGGTAGAATAAATGTGTACACATAGAATAGGTATATATATATATATATATATATATGTCAGTGAGACACATATATGTATATATATTAATATTTATTCCAGCGCTATACAGCTTGAAAGCCGGTAATTCAATTACCGGCTTTTTCCTTCTCCTTCCTAAAACCCGACATGATTTGAGACATGGTTTACATACAGTAAACCATGTCTTCTCTCCATTTTTTTTGCAGATTCCACACTACTAATGTCAGTAGTGTGTATCTGCAAAATTTGGCCGTTCTAGCTCTTAAAATAAAGGGTTAAATGGCGGAAAAAATTGGCGTGGGCTCCCGCGCAATTTTCTCCGCCAGAGTAGTAAAGCCAGTGACTGAGGGCAGATATTAATAGCCTGGAGAGGGTCCACGGTTATTGGCCCCCCCCTGGCTAAAAATATCTGCCCCCAGCCACCCCAGAAAAGGCACATCTGGAAGATGCGCCTATTCTGGCACTTGGCCACTCTCTTCCCATTCCCGTGTAGCGGTGGGATATGGGGTAATGAAGGGTTAATGCCACCTTGCTATTGTAAGGTGACATTAAGCCTAATTAATAATGGAGAGGCGTCAATTATGACACCTATCCATTATTAATCCAATACTAGTAAAGGGTTAAATAAAACACAAACACATTTTTTAAAATTATTTTAATGAAATAAAAACAATGGTTGTTGCAGTATTTTATTCAACGCCCAATCCAGTCACTGAAGACCCTCGTTCTGTGAGTAAAAAAACATAATAAACCAACAATATACTTACCCTCCGCAGATCTGTAACGTCCAACGATGTAAATCCTTCTGAAGGGGTTAAAACATTTTGCAGCAAGGAGCTGTGCTAATGCAGGCTGCTCCTCGCTGCAAAACCCCAGGGAATGAGGCTAAAAATAGATCAATGATCTATATTTAGCATCATTTGCGGTGAGGCGCCCTCTGCTGGCTGTTCATAGATCGTGGGAAATTACCTAGAAAGCCAGGGAGCTGGCTGGGGGCAGATATTTTTAGCCAGGGGGGGGCCAATAACCGTGGACCCTCTCCAGGCTATTAATATCTGCCCTCAGTCACTGGCTTTACTACTCTGGCGGAGAAAATTGCGCGGGAGCCCACGCCAATTTTTTCCGCCATTTAACCCTTTATTTTAAGAGCTAGAACGGCCAAATTTTGCAGATACACACTACTGACATTAGTAGTGTGGAATCTGCAAAAAAAATGGAGAGAAGACATGGTTTACTGTATGTAAACCATGTCTCAAATCATGTCGGGTTTTAGGAAGGAGAAGGAAAAAGCCGGTAATTGACTTACCGGCTTTCAAGCTGTCTAGCGCTGGAATAAATATTAATATATATACATATATGTGTCTCACTGACATATATATATATATATATATACCTATTCTATGTGTACACATTTATTCTACCTATTCTACTGTAAGCTGTCAGTGTGATTTTACTGTACACCGCACTGAATTACCGGCTTTTCTCTCTAATATATGTGTCTACTGACACATATATATATATATATATATATATATATATATATATATATATAGACAGTATATATATATTTTCTTTTCTTTTTGGGACACATGGATCACTTCTATAGCGGTATGTTGGTTTTGCTAGCCTGCGAGAAAACCACGCAGTACGGATGCCATACGGATTACATACGGAGGATGCCATGCGCAAAAAACGCTGACACACCCTGCCTACGGAGGAGCTACGGACCACTTTTTTCGGGACTTTTCAGCGTATTACGGCCGTAATATACGGACCGTATTGTTTTACGCTGTGTGTGACGCCGGCCTAACAAATAGAAAAAAGGGCAGAATAAGAAACCAACTACAACCCCAAATATGAAACTGTACGAATAATAACGGCTCAGACTCATTTGTGAGAAAAATTCACAAGTGCAATCCGATAAAAAATCCCGTCTCTCACCTCCTGTCTCTCTATTTCTTCCCTCCTGTCTCTTTCTTCCCTCCTGTCTATCTCTCGTCTTCCGTCTCTCTGGTCTTCCGTCTCTCTCTTCCCTCCTGTGTCTCGTCTATCTCTTGTCTTCCGTCTCTCTCTTCCCTCCCATCTCTCCTCACCTCTTCATTCTCAGTCAGGCACTAAAGCGCTGATTTTTTGAGGGAATGATGTCACCGGAAGGGGCGGGGCCTCCTTCAGTCCAGTCAGTGAAGACCCGGAAGCAGGAAGTGCTGTGGCTATAATGTCCGGGCTCCTGGCAGCTCCTGACTACACTGCAGCCCTCACACTGTAGCTGCTTCACCATACCTCCCAACTTTTGAAGATGGGAAAGGCTACGTTCACATTTGCGTTGTTGTGTGCTGCGTCGGCGACGCAATGCACAACGCACGCAAAAACGCAGCGTTTTGTGACGCATGCGTTCATTTTTATAGCACAAAAAAATGCAACAAGCAGCGTCCTCTGCGCCCTGATGCTTGCGCCCAAAAAAACGCATGCGTCACAAAACGCAACAAAACGCATGTCCATGCGCCCCCCATGTTAAATATAGGGGCGCCTGACGCATGCGTTGCTGCGGTTGCGCCCGACGCACCACAAATGTGAACGTAGCCAAAGAGGGACAAAGCAAATTTTAAGCCACGCCCCTGACCACACCCATTCATAATTAGTCACACCCATATCCACTTCCCAACCACACGCATTTAGCACCGCTGATCACACTGTTTCATCTATATACATAATTGTCTAAGGGGTACTTCCGTCTGTCTGTCTGTTCTTCTGTCACGGATATTCATTGGTCCTGGCCTCTGTCTATCATGGGAATCCAAGTCGCTGATTGGTCGTGGCTGTTTTGCGGCGACCAATCAGCGACGGGCACAGTCCGGAAGAAAATGGCCACTCCATACTCCCCGCAGTCAGTGGCCGGCGCCCGCTCCCCGTAGTCACTGTCCCCGGCGCTCCGCTCCCCATAGTCTGTGTCCCCGGCGCTCCGCTCCCCTTAGTTTGTGTCCCCGCCGCTCCGCTCCCCGTAGTCTGTGTCCCCGACGCTCAGCTCCCCGCACTGTGTCCCCGGCGCCCGCTCCCCGTAGTTTGTGTCCCCGCCGCTCCGCTCCCCGTAGTCTGTGTCCCCGCCGCTCCGCTCCCCGCACTGTGTCCCCGGCGCTCCGCTCCCCGTAGTCTGTGTCCCCGGCGCTCCGCTCCCCGCACTGTATCCCCGGCGCTCCCTCCGCTCCCCACACTGTGTCCCCAGCGCTCCGCTCCCCGCACTGTGTCCCCGGCGCTCCGCTCCCCGTAGTCTGTGTCCCCGGCGCTCCGCTCCCCGCACTGTATCCCCGGCGCTCCCTCCGCTCCCCACACTGTGTCCCCAGCGCTCCGCTCCCCGCACTGTGTCCCCGGCGCTCCGCTCCCCGCACGCTCCATACTCCCCTCCGGTCACCGCTAACACAGGGCTAATGCCGGCGGTAACACATTCCGTTACCGCCGCTATTAACCCTGTGTCCCCAACCTTTTACTATTGATGCTGCCTATGCGGCATCAATAGTAAAAATATGTCATGTTAAAAATAATAAAAAAATACAAAAAACCTGCTATACTCACCCTCCGCCGCCATTCTCACTCCTCTCCACGCTCCCGGGACCGCTCCATTGCAAGCGGCAGGTTCCGCTCCCGTCCCAGGGCTGGTGTAGGACAAGGACCTGCCGTGACGTCATCATATGTCCTGCTCACACCAGCCCTGGGACGGGACCGCAAGCTGCCGCTTGCAATGGAGCGATCCCGGGAGCGTGGAGAGGAGCGAGAAAGGCGGCGGAGGGTAAGTATAGCAGGACTTCAACGGGCAATAGGTGAGTATATGTTTGTTTTTTTTTAAGTCTCTATACTACGTGCCTCTGTGCTGGGCAATATACTACTTAGCTCTGCTATATACTATATGGCTGGGAAATATACTACGACGCTGGGCAATATACTACGTGGCTGGGCAATATACTACGTGGTTGGGCAATATACTACGTGGCTGGGCAATATACTACGTCACTGGGCAATATACTACGTCACTGGGCAATATACTACATCACTGGGCAATATACTATGTGGCTGGCCAACATACTACGTGGCAGGGCAATACACTACGTGGCTGGGCAATATACTACGTGGCTGGGCAATATACTATGTGGCTGGGCAATATACTACGTGGACATGCATATTCTAGAATACCCAATGTGTTAGAATCGGGCCACCATCTAGTATACAATAATTATAAACAAAAAAATATGGCCACACAGTGCTCGATACTGTATAATGGCCACACATAATTCTCCATACTGTAATGACCGCATATGATTCCATACTGTATAATGACCCCACATAATGCTCAATACTGTATAATGACCGCACATGATGCTCCATACTGTATAATGGCTCCACATGATGCTCCATTCTGTATAATGACCGCACATGATGCTCCATACTGTATATTGGCTGCACATGATACTTCGTACCATATAATGGCGACACATAGCACCTCGCACACACACGGCTCCACTCCGTACACCTCGCACACACACGGCTCCGCTCTGTACACCTCATACACATACACGGCTCCGCTCCGTACACCTCATACACACACACGGCTCCGCTCCGTACACCTCATACACATACACGGCTCCGCTCCGTACACCTCATACACACACACGGCTCCGCTCCGTACACCTCATACACACACACGGCTCCGCTCCGTACACCTCATACACACACACGGCTCCGCTCCGTACACCTCATACACACACACGGCTCCGCTCCGTACACCTCATACACACACACGGCTCCGCTCCGTACACCTCATACACACACACGGCTCCGCTCCGTACACCTCATACACACACACGGCTCCGCTCCGTACACCTCATACACACACACGGCTCCGCTCCGTACACCTCATACACACACACGGCTCCGCTCCGTACACCTCATACACACACACGGCTCCGCTCCGTACACCTCATACACACACACGGCTCCGCTCCGTACACCTCATACACACACACGGCTCCGCTCCGTACACCTCATACACACACGGCTCCGCTCCGTACACCTCGTACACACACGGCTCCGCTCCGTACACCTCATACACACACACGGCTCCACTCCGTACACCTCGCTCACACACGGCTCCGCTCCGTACACCTCACACACACACGGCTCCGCTCCGTACACCTCGTACACACACGGCTCTGCTACATCCACACTCTACATCTCCTGACCCCACACAGGGCAGCATACTTACCTCATCCTGTGGCTAAAGCACCATGTGGCAGCAAGCTGGTAACCAGCACAGGCAGCCGAGTCCTGCAATCCACGGAGGTCCCGATCATGTGACCCCTGACTCCTCCCCTCCTGTGACCTCATCACAGGTCCTGTGCACAGAAAGCAGGCAGCCATACGGAAGGGTAAGGGCCAGGGGCATGGCTTAACACAAGGGGGCGTGTCGGTCCTGCTGTCTGCGGGATCAGAGCGTCCCGTGCTGGACAGCAGGGCAAAGGCTCAAAACCGGGACAATGAGGGACGGTTGGGAGCTATGCAATCAGATGGCTACCCAGGACCCAAATTCAGGGCTGGGAAGGAGCGGGAGGGAATTGGGGGGTATTTTCCTGCTAAGGCACTGAAATAATCATAAGAAGAAGAAAAAAACAAGAGAGTCTGACGCATGGTGGCGCTGAGGCTGCAGGGGCAAATAGGTGTGGCCACATGCAAGCATATGTGCGTGCTCG
The DNA here is from genome assembly GCF_032444005.1 of Ranitomeya imitator. Classification (NCBI taxonomy): domain Eukaryota; kingdom Metazoa; phylum Chordata; class Amphibia; order Anura; family Dendrobatidae; genus Ranitomeya; species Ranitomeya imitator. The sequence goes on from NC_091288.1 coordinate 205,053,531, forward strand.
CTTGCGTGTGAGTGTGCGCTTCCTAGTTGTGGCGCGCTTCAGACAGTCAAAGGGGTTGTTCCCTTTCAATAAAAGTTCATCTAAGCTTGCAGGCTATTAGAAAGCAACAATCCACCCTGTACTCACCCTACCCGGGTCCACCGGAGGATCTCGGCACTGCTCTAGGTCTGTGGTATTAGCTGCGACGCTGACGTCACGTCGGCAGCCGATCAGTGAGCTCAGCGGCTCTGAGCAGGGCGTTCTGCCTACAAACCCTTTAAGGGAGACAGCAAAAAAGTGACGAGAAAGGAAAGCACAAAAGGGCCTCTTGCTGAGCACTGGACAGGGCAGCCGGCAGCCAGACTGCAAAGTAGAAAAGCAGCAAGTGAGAGGCCTGTCTCTGCCTACGGCCACACCACCCTGAACACGCCCGATCTTGTCTGATCTCGGAAGCTAAGCAGGGTTGGGCCTGGTTAGTACTTGGATGGGAGACTGCCTGGGAATACCAGGTGCTGTAGGCTTTTTCTTCCACCAGCAGGGACTCTCCTCTATGCCTTTTTTCCATTCCCTTTCACAAGGGCACACATGCTTCTTTCTTCTTTTCATTTGCTTTCACTCTTGCGCTGTTCCATCCTTGCAAAATGTCAGCATCCTTCTCATCACCGTGGGCCTCCAGCATTGTTGCTTCTTTACTTTTAATACTAGGCTTCTTTTCATCAGGACCAGCACCTCCTGCGGGCTTGGAAGCAACCGCCGGCAACCTGGTGGCCAGTTTACAGGACAAAGCAAGCAGAGCACCTTTGCAGGCAACACGACCCCCTGAAGAGCAGCTCACAGTCACTCGCAACCATCTCACCCTCTTCCTTCATTCGCTCCTGGACGTCTCGATCTGCCTCAAGTTGCGGCTCCAGCTGGCTCTTTCTGTCACGTCCCCCCAGATGAATGGTTTAGCCTGCAGGAGACCACAAGCAATTGTAATATGTAGTCCACATCACCTGCTAGGCTTTTTATTAGGATATCCACTATTTATTATGTTTTATTATGAATATCTATTACAATACAAAACAAGGTTGCCTATAAGTAGGCTGAACATGTGTACAATTATTATTATTTATATAGCGCCATTAATTCCATGGTGCTGTATATGAGAAAAGGGGTTACAGATAACGTTTACAGTAAACAAATTTACAATGACAGACTAGTGCAGAGGGGAGAGGACCCTGTGCTTGCGGACTTACATTCTACATCATTCTTCATGCGGTACAATATACTACCCGCCAAGTTCTTACCAGGATATTAAGCTCCTATTATTTTAATGTGCCTCAATTGTTTTAACTAACGAAATACATTTTCTTTTAATATTCCTTCAGGCATAGTCTACCTTATTTTTAGTTCTACACAAATTGTTTTTAGTTTATATTATTAATAAAATATTGTTTTTTAATTTAGGAAAATCTACATTCAATAAAGTATCTTTTGTTCTAACCTCAAGCACAATTCATATTTTAAATATAGTATATGGAGCAAGTTTTGGTTTTATTACAAAAAGGGCATATCTTCAGTATAAGTATAAGTCTCCATAAATATACCATGTATATCTACTTTTTGGACATTCAAGATAATTATTGCATGCTTTAACATGTGTTTCATACCCCTGTTTTGTAAAGGCAGCTAGAAGAAACTTTTTAGCATGAACACAGGTCATTCCAGGCCAATTAATTACAAAATCCGCTACACATAGCACCTAATTAAGCAGCAGAGGCGACAGGTGGGCGACACTATATAAGGACGGGCTATACAGGGGAGCCATAGCCCTGACGAAGAAGGAACGTATCCTTCGAAACGCGTCGGACTAATCTGGCCCCTGCACGCGCCCGTCTATCAGCCGTGTGACGTCACAAATCTTTTTGACACGCCCCCTCCGCACTCCGCCACAGCCTCGGCGTTGCTTCCAGCTGGGGCACGGCTGAAGCCGGCGGTTCTCTGCGGCCAGCCAGGAGGACCCTTTTGAAGGGGAGGACGCTCCCGTATCATTCCCTGGTTGCTATGGCGCTCCATGCCATCCTGAACTGGAAGGTCTCTTATCAACAACCCTGCAGTACACTAACATTTCGTCCTAAAAACGGACTCTGCACTTGTCATCGTGAAAGCAGCTCACCGCTACCAACAAACTTAGGCTACTTTCACACTTCCGTCATTTACAAGGCGTCGCAATGCGTCATTCTGTGTAAAAAACACATTCTGCAAAGTTGCCAGCGGGATGCGTTTTTTGCCCATAGCATTGTATTACCAACGCATCGCGACGTATGGACACACGTTCCATATGTCGTGCACTGGATGCATCGGTATTTGGCGGGCCGTCGTATTGAAAAAACGTTCAAGGGAATGTTTTTTTGTACGTCGGGTCCTGCATTTTAAACTGCGCAGGCGCAGCCGGAACTCCACCCCCTCCTCCCTGGGACTTCACAATGGGCAGCGCATGCGTTGAAACACTGCGACCGCTGCCCACGTTGTGCTAAAAAACTTCATCGTTCGTCGGTACATCGCGCTGACACTTAGCAACGCCACTACTGAGAATGATAAGACTGTGTGGGCTCCTGTCACATATAGATTTATGTCTGTAGAATGTATGGGAACTGTTGTGAATTCTGTGGCAGAGCTCCCTCCTGTGGTCACAAGTGGTACTTCGGCTGATTCTGTCTGTGAACTTCCGTTGGTGGAGGAAAGTGGTACTGCGGCTTCTGAGTTTCCTTCCTCAGGTGATGCGGTGAAGTCGTTAGGTGCTGCTCTATTTAACTCCACCTAGTGCTTTGCTCCTGGCCTCCTGTCAATGTTCTAGTGTTGCATTTCAAAAACCTGACCTGCACATCCAAACATAGACACAGTGTGAACAGGTGCTGAACCCAGAGTCGCCAACTCGTATATAGTTAAGTAAATAGGGCAGCACACTGCAGCGCCAAAACATGCAAACTTGAAAACACGAAATTTGAACTGCATTACTGCACTAGAAATATGAAAAATGAGAGCTTTTAGCGCATAAAAATGGCCAATTTTATGTGTACCTCGTAGCCACTTTACGGCATCTCTCTTATACGAGGTCCTACGCTAAACCTACCTCACTGAGAATAAACGTCTCCATCTGAATGGGCACATGTGAAACCTCTTCTTGGACTCAAATTCTCTCTCTCTGTGGAGGGGTATTGGACCTACTATAATTAAAACACCTGAAGCTAGGAGCTAGGACGAAGGAGCCTCCGCTCCGAAACGCGCGTCGGGTGCACGTGTGGGACCAGACCGGGCTGCCAACCAGTACCCCCCTGCTACAGGTAGAACTTCCAGCCGCATTGCGGCGACTAGTCCTGGTATTCACCGGGCAGCCATATGGGGAGTTGCATGGTCTTAGGTTAAGATGGGGGAGGGACATAGTTAGGTGTAATAGTCTTTATGCATATTTAGAGTGGCGTTATTGGCTGCATACGGGTTTATCATCATTGACATTGCCGTTTGCACTGCATTGTGGTATTTATATTTATTTTTATTTACATTGTTTTTGTCATCCCGTTAGGCATATTATATATGTATGTACTAGGATTTATAGATATTTCTAGGTATAGAATTTATCCTCATTAGCGTCCTTTTTGGCAGCCTTAGTTCTCTGGTCCGCATGTTTTTCAGACATAGTGGCGACTGGTTGGGGCAATCGCCACCATTACTTCACCTTGTTCTGTTTTTTGTCTCAAGCCTATTTGGGCTTTTTTATGATTGTAACTTTGTTTGTTAATAAAGATGTTTATGTATTTATACCTCATTTTGGTCGTTCTTTATGTGGTTTCCACACTCCCTTTCTATATATTAGTGATGATATCAGAATGTATGGGCCCCTGTCAGGTATATATTAGTGATGATATCAGAATGTATGGGATCCTATCAAGTGTATATTAGTGATGATATCAGAATGTATGGGCCCCTGTCAGGTATATATTAGTGATATCAGAATGTATCGGCCTCTGTCAGGTATATATTAGTGATGATATCAGAATGTACGGGCTCCTGTCAGGTATATACAGTTAGGGCCAGAAATATTTGGACAGTGACACAATTTTCGCGAGTTGGGCTCTGCATGCCACCACATTGGATTTGAAATGAAACCTCTACAACAGAATTCAAGTGCAGATTGTAACGTTTAATTTGAAGGGTTGAACAAAAATATCTGATAGAAAATGTAGGAATTGTACACATTTCTTTACAAACACTCCACATTTTAGGAGGTCAAAAGTAATTGGACAAATAAACATAACCCAAACAAAATATTTTTATTTTCAATATTTTGTTGCAAATCCTTTGGAGGCAATCACTGCCTTAAGTCTGGAACCCATGGACATCACCAAACGCTGGGTTTCCTCCTTCTTAATGCTTTGCCAGGCCTTTACAGCCGCAGCCTTCAGGTCTTGCTTGTTTGTGAGTCTTTCCGTCTTAAGTCTGGATTTGAGCAAGTGAAATGCATGCTCAATTGGGTTTAGATCTGGAGATTGACTTGGCCATTGCAGAATGTTCCACTTTTTGGCACTCATGAACTCCTGGGTAGCTTTGGCTGTATGCTTGGGGTCATTGTCCATCTGTACTATGAAGCGCCGTCCAATCAACTTTGCAGCATTTGGCTGAATCTGGGCTGAAAGTATATCCCGGTACACTTCAGAATTCATCCGGCTACTCTTGTCTGCTCTTATGTCATCAATAAACACAAGTGACCCAGTGCCATTGAAAGCCATGCATGCCCATGCCATCACGTTGCCTCCACCATGTTTTACAGAGGATGTGGTGTGCCTTGGATCATGTGCCGTTCCCTTTCTTCTCCAAACTTTTTCTTCCCATCATTCTGGTACAGGTTGATCTTTGTCTCATCTGTCCATAGAATACTTTTCCAGAACTGAGCTGGCTTCTTGAGGTGTTTTTCTGCAAATTTAACTCTGGCCTGTCTATTTTTGGTATTGATGAATGGTTTGCATCTAGATGTGAACCCTTTGTATTTACTGTCATGGAGTCTTCTCTTTACTGTTGACTTAGAGACAGATACACCTACTTCACTGAGAGTGTTCTGGACTTCAGTTGATGTTGTGAACGGGTTCTTCTTCACCAAATTAAGTATGCGGCGATCATCCACCACTGTTGTCATCCGTGGACGCCCAGGCCTTTTTGAGTTCCCAAGCTCACCAGTCAATTCCTTTTTTCTCAGAATGTACCCAACTGTTGATTTTGCTACTCCAAGCATGTCTGCTATCTCTCTGATGGATTTTTTCTTTTTTTTCAGCCTCAGGATGTTCTGCTTCACCTCAATTGAGAGTTCCTTTGACCGCATGTTGTCTGCTCACAGCAACAGCTTCCAAATGCAAAACCACACACCTGGAATCCACCCCTGACCTTTTAACTACTTCATTGATTACAGGTTAACGAGGGAGACGCCTTCAGAGTTAATTGCAGCCCTTAGAGTCCATTGTCCAATTACTTTTGGTCCCTTGAAAAAGAGGACGCTATGCATTACAGAGCTATGATTCCTAAACCCTTTCTCCAATTTGGATGTGGAAACTATCATATTGCAGCTGGGAGTGTGCACTTTCAGCCCATATTATATATATATAATTGTATTTCTGAACATGTTTTTGTAAACAGCTAAAATAACAAAACTTGTGTCACTGTCCAAATATTTCTGGCCCTAACTGTATTAGTGATGATACAGGTTTATATTAGTGATATCAGAATGTATGGGCCCCTGTCAATTATATATTAGTGATGATATCAGAATGTATGGGCCCCTGTCAGGTGTATATTAGTGATGATAGCAGAATGTATGGGCTGTGCCCCTGGTAGGTATATATCAGTGATGACATCAGAATGAAATATATATATATATATATATCTACTATATAAAGCTGAATGTGTGTGTGTGTGTGTGTGTGTGTGTGTGTGTGTGTGTGTGTGTGTGTGTGTGTGTGTGTGTGTGTGTCCGGGATTGGCATCTGCACCGTCGCAGCTACAGCCACAAAATTTTGCACAGTCATACGTCTGGACCCCGAGAGCGTCATAGGCTATATTGTGAGGCGAAATTTTAACCCCGCGCGTTCCAATTCACCAAACAATTTTGCCCCTATCTACATAATGGGGAAAAAAGTGAACGGAAAAGTGTTGGAAGCGTCGCAGCTACAGCAACAAAATTTTGCACAGTCACACGTCTGGACCCTGAGAGCGTCATAGGCTACGTTGTGAGGTGAAATTTTAACCCCCGCGCTTTCCAATTCACCAAACAATTTTGCCCCTATCTACATAATGGGGAAAAAAGTGAAAGGAAAAGTGTTGGAGGCGTCGCAGCTACAGAAACAAAATTTTGCACAGTCACACGTCTGGACCCTGAGAGCGTCATAGGCTACGTTGTGAGGTGAAATTTTAACCCCGCGCTTTCCAATTCACCAAACAATTTTGCCCCTATCTACATAATGGGGAAAAGTGTTGGAGGCAAATTGACAGCTGCCAGATGTGAACAAGGGGGACTTAAAGAGTGAGAGCGATGGCGCCAAAGAGTATATACCGTACAGTTGCTAAGCTGGGGCCCCGATATGGGATACTCACCACACACGGGGATATGAACACACACACACAAAACGCGCCACACACTACCACGTGCTTGAACACATATTAACCTCAGCACACATTTCACCACACATACACCAACCTCGCCACATAAAAGTCGAAACACAAAAGTCGCCGCTCAAAACTCGCCACGCGCAAAACTCGCCACATGCAAAAACTAGGCTCACGCAAAACTCGCCACAAGTGTTGTGAGTTCTGTTTTTGGGCTCCCTCTGGTGGTTACTGATGGTACTGGGTGACTTGTCTTTCCTGGGTCTCTGGTTCCACCTGTTCCATCAGGATATGGGAGTTTCCTATTTAACCTGGCTTTGCTGGCATTTCCTCGCCGGTTATCAATGTATCCAGTGTGTCTTGTTACCTCTGCTCCCTGCTCCTAGAACCTTCTGGTCAAGCTAAGTTTGGATTTTCCTGTTTTGGTGTTTTGCTTAATTTGGTTTTTAGTCCAGCCTGCAGATATGTGATTCTTTGCTGCTGGTTGCTCTAGTGGGCTGAAATTGCTCCTCATGTACCATGAGTTGGCACATGAGTTCAAGTAATTTCAGGATGGTTTTTTGAAGGGTTTTTCGCTGACCGCGCAGTTCACTTTTGTATCCTCTGCTATCTAGCTTTAGCGGGCCTCATTTTGCTGAAACTGTTTTCATATTGCGTATGTGCTTTCCTCTCATTTCACCGTCATTATATGTGGGGGGCTGCTATTTCTGTGGGGTATTTCTCTGGAGGCAAGAGAGGTCTGTGTTTCTTCTAATAGGGGAAGTTAGATCTTCGGCTGGAGCGAGACGTCTAGGATCATCGTAGGCACGTTCCCCGGCTAATTTTATTTGTGTGTTAGGTTCAGGGTCGCGGTCAGCTCAGGTTCCATCGCCCTAGAGCTTGTTTGTATCTGTGCTTGTCCTTTAGTGATCCCCTGCCATTGGGATCATGACAGTATAACCGGCCCACAAAGTGTTAATTGTATTGGCTGAAGTAGGAGGATAAGTAGTCTGAGGAAGTTTTTTTTTTTCTCTTTCCCTCAGAGTTTGCTGCCTAGCCTTATTGCAGCCTGGCTACTTCCTCCTCCTCTTAATCTTTGAATGGCTCTGATCTCAGCTGTTTATCATGGACGTCCAGAGTTTGGCTTCCAGCCTGAATAATCTTGCCGCTAAGGTTCAAAATATACAGGATTTTGTTGTACATGCTCCTATGTCTGAACCTAGAATTCCTGTCCCAGAGTTTTTTTCTGGAGATAGATCTCGTTTTCTGAATTTTAGGAACAATTGCAAGTTGTTTCTTTCTTTGAAATCTCGCTCCTCTGGAGACCCTGCTCAGCAAGTCAAGATTATTATATCTTTCCTGCGGGGTGACCCTCAGGATTGGGCATTTGCATTGGCACCAGGGGACCCTGCGTTGCTTAATGCGGATGCATTTTTTCTGGCATTGGGTTTGCTCTATGAGGAACCTAACCAAGAGATTCAGGCTGAAAAAGCTTTGTTGGCCCTCTCTCAGGGGCAAGATGAAGCAGAAATTTATTGTCAAAAATTTCGGAAGTGGTCGGTGCTTACTCAGTGGAATGATTGCGCCCTGGCTGCAAAGTTCAGAGATGGCCTTTCTGAGGCCATTAAAGATGTTATGGTGGGGTTCCCTGCGCCTACTGGTCTGAATGAGTCTATGACTATGGCTATTCAGATTGATCGGCGTTTACGGGAGCGCAAACCTGTGCATCATTTGGCGGTGTCGTCTGAACCGTCACCTGAGATAATGCAATGTGATAGAATTCAGTCCAGAAGCGAACGGCAAAAGTATAGGCGGAAAAAAGGGTTGTGCTTTTATTGTGGTGATTCAGCTATCAGCATGCTCTAAACGCACAAAAAAGGTTGATAAGTCTGTTGCCATTAGTACTTTACAGTCTAAGTTCATTCTGTCTGTGACTCTGATTTGTTCATTATCATCCATTTCCGTTGATGCCTATGTGGATTCAGGCGCTGCCCTGAGTCTTATGGATTGGTCATTTGCCAATCGCTGTGGGTTTAGTCTGGAGCCTCTGGAAGTCCCTATTCCTTTGAAGGGAATTGACTCTACACCTTTGGCTATGAATAAACCTCAGTACTGGACACAAGTGACCATGCGTATGACTCCCGTTCATCAGGAGGTGATTTGCTTCCTGGTACTGTATAATTTGCATGATGTCCTAGTGCTTGGTCTGCCATGGTTACAAACTCATAATCCAGTCCTTGACTGGAAATCAATGTCTGTGTTAAGCTGGGGTTGTCAGGGGGTTCATGATGATGCACCTCCGATTTCTATCGCTTCATCTACTCCTTCTGAGATTCCTGTATTTTTGTCTGATTATCGGGATGTTTTTGAGGAGCCTAAGCTCAGTTCGCTTCCTCCTCACAGGGATTGCGATTGTGCTATAAATTTAATTCCAGGCAGTAAATTTCCTAAAGGTCGTTTGTTCAATCTGTCAGTGCCAGAGCATACTGCTATGCGGGATTATGTTAAGGAGTCCTTGGAAAAGGGACATATCCGTCCATCTTTGTCCCCTTTGGGAGCAGGTTTTTTTTTCGTGGCCAAAAAAGATGGTTCCTTGAGGCCTTGTATAGATTATCGTCTTTTGAATAAGATTACCGTAAAATATCAGTATCCTTTGCCATTGTTGACTGATTTGTTTGCTCGCATTAAGGGGGCTAGATGGTTCACTAAGATTGATCTTCGGGGTGCGTATAATCTTATACGAATAAAGCAAGGTGATGAGTGGAAAACCGCATTTAATACGCCTGAGGGCCATTTTGAGTATTTGGTAATGCCTTTTGGACTTTCTAATGCTCCTTCAGTCTTCCAGTCCTTTATGCACGATATTTTCCGTGAATATCTGGATAAATTTATGATTGTGTATTTGGATGATATTTTGTTTTTTTTTCTGATGACTGGGAGTCTCATGTTCAGCAGGTCAGGAAGGTGTTTCAGGTCCTGCGGGCCAATTCCTTGTTTGTAAAAGGCTCAAAGTGTCTCTTTGGAGTCCAGAAGATTTCTTTCTTGGGGTATATTTTTTCCCCTTCTACTATTGAGATGGATCCCGTCAAGGTTCAGGCTATTTGTGACTGGACGCAGCCTACATCTCTTAAGAGTCTACAGAAGTTCTTGGGCTTTGCTAATTTCTATCGTCGTTTTATAACTAATTTTTCTAGTGTGGTTAAGCCTTTGACGGATTTGACTAAGAAGGGTGCTGATGTTGCTAATTGGTCTCCTGCGGCTGTGGAGGCCTTTCGGGAACTTAAGCGCCGGTTTTCTTCTGCTCCTGTGTTGCGTCAGCCAGATGTTTCGCTCCCTTTTCAGGTTGAGGTTGATGCTTCCGAGATTGGAGCGGGGGCGGTTTTGTCACAGAGAATCTCCGATGGCTCAGTGATGAAGCCATGCGCGTTTTTTTCTAGAAAGTTTTCGCCGGCTGAGCGGAATTATGATGTTGGTAATCGGGAACTTTTGGCCATGAAGTGGGCATTTGAGGAATGGCGTCATTGGCTAGAGGGTGCTAGACATCGTGTGGTGGTCTTGACTGATCACAAAAATTTGATTTACCTTGAGTCTGCCAGGCGTCTGAATCCTAGACAGGCTCGTTGGTCACTGTTTTTCTCTCGTTTCAATTTTGTGGTTTCATACCTGCCAGGTTCAAAGAATGTGAAAGCGGATGCTCTTTCTAGGAGTTTTGTGCCTGACTCCCTTGGAAATTCTGAGCCCACTGGTATCCTTAGGGATGGGGTGATTTTGTCTGCTGTCTCCCCAGACTTGAGACGTGCTTTGCAGGAGTTTCAGGCGGGTAAACCTGATCGTTGTCCGCCTGAGAGACTGTTTGTTCCGGATAATTGGACCAGTAGAGTTATCTCCGAGGTCCATTCTTCTGCGTTGGCAGGTCATCCTGGAATATTTGGTACTAGAGACTTGGTGGCCAGGTCTTTTTGGTGGCCTTCCTTGTCGAGGGATGTGCGTTCTTTTGTGCAGTCTTGTGAAGTTTGCGCTCGGGCTAAGCCTTGCTGTTCTCGGGCCAGTGGATTGTTGTCACCTTTGCCTATCCCGAAGAGGCCTTGGACGCACATTTCCATGGACTTTATTTCGGATCTCCCTGTCTCTCAAAAAATGTCCGTCATCTGGGTTGTGTGTGATCGCTTTTCTAAAATGGTTCATCGGGTACCCTTGCCTAAGTTACCTTCCTCCTCTGAGTTGGTCCCTCTGTTTTTTCAGAACGTGGTTCGGTTGCATGGGATTCCTGAGAACATCGTTTCTGACAGGGGATCCCAGTTTGTGTCTAGATTTTGGCGGACGTTCTGTGCTAAGATGGGCATTGATTTGTCCTTTTCGTCTGCATTCCATCCTCAGACGAATGGCCAGACTGAACGAACTAATCAGACCTTGGAAACTTATTTAAGGTGTTTTGTTTCTGCTGATCAGGATGACTGGGTTACCTTTTTGCCGCTGGCTGAGTTTGCCCTTAATAATCGGGCTAGTTCTGCTACCTTGGTTTCTCCTTTCTTTTGTAATTCGGGGTTTCATCCTCGTTTTTCCTCTGGTCAGGTGGAACCTTCTGATTGTCCTGCAGTGGACATGGTGGTGGATAGGTTGCATCGGATTTGGAGTCATGTGGTGGACAATTTGAAGTTGTCCCAGGAGAAGGCTCAGCAGTTTGCTAATCGCCGTCGCCGCGTGGGTCCTCGACTTCATGTTGGGGACTTGGTGTGGTTGTCTTCTCGTTTTGTTCCTGTGAAGGTCTCTTCTCCTAAGTTCAAGCCTCGGTTCATCGGTCCCTATAGGATCTTGGAAATTCTTAACCCTGTGTCGTTTCGTTTGGATCTCCCGGCATCGTTTGCTATTCATAATGTGTTCCATCGGTCGTTGTTGCGGAAGTATGAGGTACCTGTTGTTCCTTCGCTTGAGCCTCCTGCTCCAGTGCTGGTGGAGGGAGAATTGGAGTATGTTGTGGAGAAGATCTTGGATTCTCGTGTTTCCAGACGGAAACTCCAGTATTTGGTCAAGTGGAAGGGTTATGGTCAGGAGGATAATTCTTGGGTGGTTGCCTCTGATGTTCATGCTGATGATTTGGTTCGCGCTTTTCATAGGGCTCATCCTGGTCGCCCTGGTGGTTCTCGTGAGGGTTCGGTGACCCCTCCTCAAGGGGGGGTACTGTTGTGAGTTCTGTTTTTGGGCTCCCTCTGGTGGTTACTGATGGTACTGGGTGACTTGTCTTTCCTGGGTCTCTGGGTTCCACCTGTTCCATCAGGATATGGGAGTTTCCTATTTAACCTGGCTTTGCTGGCATTTCCTCGCCGGTTATCAATGTATCCAGTGTGTCTTGTTACCTCTGCTCCCTGCTCCTAGAACCTTCTGGTCAAGCTAAGTTTGGATTTTCCTGTTTTGGTGTTTTGCTTAATTTGGTTTTTAGTCCAGCCTGCAGATATGTGATTCTCTGCTGCTGGTTGCTCTAGTGGGCTGAAATTGCTCCTCATGTACCATGAGTTGGCACATGAGTTCAAGTAATTTCAGGATGGTTTTTTGAAGGGTTTTTCGCTGACCGCGCAGTTCACTTTTGTATCCTCTGCTATCTAGCTTTAGCGGGCCTCATTTTGCTGAAACTGTTTTCATACTGCGTATGTGCTTTCCTCTCATTTCACCGTCATTATATGTGGGGGGCTGCTATTTCTGTGGGGTATTTCTCTGGAGGCAAGAGAGGTCTGTGTTTCTTCTAATAGGGGAAGTTAGATCTTCGGCTGGAGCGAGACGTCTAGGATCATCGTAGGCACGTTCCCCGGCTACTTTTATTTGTGTGTTAGGTTCAGGGTCGCGGTCAGCTCAGGTTCCATCGCCCTAGAGCTTGTTTGTATCTGTGCTTGTCCTTTAGTGATCCCCTGCCATTGGGATCATGACACACAAGTGCAAAACTCACCTCATGGAAAACTCGCCACACGCAAAACTTGCACACGCGGAAAAATTGCCACATGCACAAAAGTTGCAAAACATGCAAAAGTTGCCTCACACAAAACTTGCACAAACTCAAAATGCACCACACATAAAACTTGCCACGCGCAAAACTCGCTGCACACAACTTGCTACACTAACCTGTCACATGCAACTCGACACACAAAAAGTTGCTACACGCATGTTGCCACACAAGTCATCTCACAAAAGTCGCTACATGCATGTCGCCACACGCAACTCAACACACACAACTTGACAAACGAAACTCGCCCTAAAACACACACAAGTCTGGTATTATCCTTCAAAAACAAAAATCTGATTAATAAGTAGACAAACTACAATAGCAACAAATGTACCATATAGGAAATACGGCAGCTGTCAGTCACATGACCTGTCTATTATGTGTATGTGTGAGCTAATATATACTGCCAGGGGGAGGGCTTCCTGTTGGCTGGGGATTTATCAGGCTGCCAATTTAGCTTACAAATACTGAGGTAAAAATACTGAGCAAATAACATGTGAACGAGGTCTAATACAGGAGGAGATGACACACAGGTATATACTATATAAAGGAGCAGATGACCTACAGGTATATACTATATACAGGAGGAGATGACACACAGGTATATGCTATATATAGATGACATACAGTTATATACTATATACAGGAGGAGATGACATACAGCTATATACTATATACAGGAGGAGATGACACACAGATATATACTATATACAGGGGAGATAACACACAGGTATATACTATATACAGGAGGAGATGACATACAGGTATTTACTATATACAGGGGAGATGACACGCAGCAGGTATATACTATATACAGGGAAGATGACATACAGGTATATACTATATACAGGAGATGACATACAGGTGTATACTATATATAAGGGAGATGACAAACATGTATACACTGAGGTGAAAATGAGAGGTGTGAGGTGAAAATGAAAAGATGTGAGTGCAAAATGAGAGGAGTGAGGGAAAATAGTGGAGTGATCGGAAAAGGACAGATGTGAGGTCGAAATGACAAGTGTTAGGGGGGAATGAGAGGAGTGAGGGAGAAAATGAGAGGTGTGAGGGAGAAAATGAGAGATGTGAGGGGGAAATGAAAGATGTGATTGGGAAAATGAGAGGCGTGATGGGAAAATAAGAGAAGTGAGGTGCTATAACTAACCACAGATATTTACTATGCCCAGGCAACGCCGGGCTCTTCAGCTAGATATATATACATATATATATGTATATATATATATATATATATATATATATATATATATATATATACTGCTTCACCATTCAAAAATAGAAATAAACTAAAAACTTTATTCATAGCATATTAAAATCAAGAAAAATAAAGCCCACAGGTAATAGCTCTGCCAGTGATCCACAGCCTACACTGAATAAAGATTGTAACGTTTGTTAATAGTGAGCTGTATTGCAGGTTGTGAGTTCAGAAGCAGATGATATTGGTACGCAGAGATACACTGCTATGTACAATGTATCTCTATGTTCCTGTATTGTACAGTTGAAGAAAATATTGTATTTTTTACATTTAAAATAAAAAATACAACAAAAAAAATGTTAATTTCTTTAACCTCTTCATCACCCCCCCTTCCCAAGCATTATTTCACTTTAATGACCAGAGCACACCTGGGAAAATTCACCACTGTTCGATGTTTTCTCTATTTGTGGATAATGGCTCTCGCTGTGGTTCGCTGGAGTTCCACAGCTTTATAAGTGGCTTTATAACCTTTTCTAGACTGATAGATCTCAATTACTTTGCTTCTCATTTGTTCATGACTTTTTTTCAGATAGCAGTATGACATCTACTTCACTTTGTCAGACAGGTCCTATTTAAGTGATTTTTTGATTGCGAACAGGTGTTGCAGAAATCAGGTCTGGGTGTGGCTAGGGAAACTGAATTTAGCTGATACAGCTGATCGCATTGATGGGAGGAGCCCTGCGTTCCTTCTGCCATCATCCCCTGTCAGTGTCGGTGTCTGACGTCGGCGACACTCACAGCGGGCGCGATGACGTCACCGCCCGGCGCCCACTGTCAGTAGATCAGCGGGAGCAGCGCAGGAACCAGCTGCCTTATTACAGGGTCTGACTAAGGGGGCTGCCTTATTATAGGGTCTGACTACGGGGGCTGCCTTATTACAGGGTCTGACTATTATGGCTGCCTTATTACAGGGTCTGACTATGGGGGCTGCCTTATTACAGGGTCTGACTATGGGGGCTGCCTTATTACAGGGTCTGCCTATGGGGGCTGCCTTATGCTATAGAGTCTGCCTATGGGGAGTGCATTATACTATATTGTGGACTATTTGGTGCATTATGCTACTGTATATGGAGGCTATCTAGGGGGCCATCATACAGTATGGAGATTACAGTGTGGGGATCATTATACATTGTTGGAGCCATCAAACAGTTTGGGGGCTACTAAGGTGTCAGTCTACTGTGTGGGTGGTACTATACAGTGAGGGGGGATTATACTGTGTATAAGAGAGCATCATGCTGTGTATAGGGGAGCTGTACAGGGGGAGACTCGGGACATTATTAAATGTAAAGCAGGCACTTATTGTTATAGGGGAACTCAGGTTACTGTGGCTATCAAAAGGGCACACAGGGCAATATTACTTTCAAGGGGGCAAAATATGGGCACTGTTTTCTAGGGCACTTGCACCTGGCATTACTATATTACAGAGGGGTGCTTTAGAATTTAGAAGTCACAGAGAACCACACAGCTGGTGCAGTAATAGGGACACATACGGAAGCAGAGGCTCAGTATTGGGGTATCAGGTGCAGTAATAGCGACACATAAGGAAGCAGCGGGTCAGTATTGGGGTATCGGGCAGTAATAGGGACACATACGGAAGCAGCGGGTCAGTATTGGGGTATCGGGCAGTAATAGGGACACATATGGCAGCAGCAGCTCAGTATTGGGGTATCAGGTGGAGTAATAGGGACACATTCGGCAGCAGCGGCTCAGTATTGGGGTATCAGGTGCAGTAATAGGGACACCAGTCCCAACAATGCAGACAAGCTGAAGGCTGCTATCAAAGCAACCTGGGCTTCCATAACACCTCAGCAGTGCCACAGACTGATCACCTCCATGCCTCGCCACATTGATGCAGTAATTGATGCAAAAGGGGCCGCAAACAATATTGAGTGCATTTACTGAATATACATTTCAGTAGGCCAACATTTCAGATTTAAAAAATAATTTTTCACAATGATGTTATAAAGTATTCTAATTTGCATTTATTTTGATATTTTTCTTCTACATGACACATTCTCCTCTTTCTTTCTTCTCATCTGTACTCACTTGCTGTCCACTTTCATATGCCCCCACATGGATTGAACTCTCTGCCTCTTACCAGCCCCTCCTCTGCACTTGGTACGTACAGCCCCATATGACGTGACTGTCACATGACCGCTGCATCGGGCAATGCTATCACATAGCAATGCCGCACATAAATATTTGAGTTGTTTATTCGCCATTACACGTATTTGGGTCCAGTCATTTGACCGTTCATCACGGCGGCATTTACCACTTGACATATAGATTTCTGCAATTATGAAGCTTATTTGTTAATAATTATACATTAGGTGTGTATTTTCTGATTGATCCATCCTGGATTGGCCACTTATTCTTTATATACTCTGTCTAATATCCCCAGCAACCTCCCGACGGGAGGACAGAGTCCATCATTGGACGCCTCCAGCAATGAGCCTGCACTGTTATGAGTGCAATCCAGTGACACAGTGTACCAGCGATCAGAGCACATACAGTGATCTGACAATAACCCAAAAACAAAAGTACGAGCTCTGAGACGTGGAATCTCTGTAGACTGCAAACCTGAACCTATCCTAAACACAACTAAAGGTGGCTGTGGATTGCGCCTGACACTACCTAGGCAACTCGGCACAACCTGAGAAACTGACTAGCCTGAAGAAAGAAAATCAAGCCTGGCTTGCCTCAGAGAAATACCCCAAAGGAAAAGGCAGCCCCCCACATATAATGACTGTGAGTAAGATGAAAAGACAAAACGTAGGGATGAAATAGATTCAGCAAAGTGAGGCCCGATAATCTAGATAGAGCGAGGATAGTAAAGAGAACTTTGCAGTCTACAAAAAACCCTAAAGCAAAAACCACGCAAAGGGGGCAAAAAGACCCACCGTGCCGAACTAACGGCACGGCGGTACACCCTTTGTGTCTCAGAGCTTCCAGCAAAACCAAACGACAAGCTGGACAGAAAAAATAGCAACAAAAAGCAAGAAGCACTTATCTAAGTAGAGCAGCAGGCCACAGGAAAGATCCAGGAGCTCAGATCCAATACTGGAATATTGACAAGGAGCAAGGAAGACAGAATCAGGTGGAGTTAAATAACGAAGCAGCTAACGAGCTCTGCAGAACACCTGAGGGAGGAAGCTTAGAAGCTGCAGTACCACTTGTGACCACAGGAGTAAATTCAGCCACAGAATTCACAACACTGCACCTTCTTCGGCACATGACAGCTCATCTAATCAGCTGACATGTGCCCGCAACAGCCGCAGGTGGAATCGTGATACACCTGCGGCTGTTAACACGTTAAATGCCGCTATAAAACTCTGACAGCGGAATTTAACATGAGCGCACAGGAAGCGTATCATTACCTCCTCCCTTCAGCGCCAGTGTCACATGACCGCGGGTCACCGATGAGCTGGCATGACAACCTGGGGTCAGCAGGAGACCCCTGTTGTCATTGCTGAATCGCTGTGAGCGCCTCCTGGTGATCGGCGCTCACAGCAAGTGAACATTTCTGCTACATAGAACAGGGCTACAGCAGAGGCGATGGGACAACTGCAGCTTCTAGTCTCCCATGGAGACTATTGAAGGAAAAAAAAAATGTTTTTAAAAATATTAAAAAAATATAAAAGTTCAAATCGCCCTCCTTTCACCCCATTCAAAAAAAAAAAAAAATCAACTATACACTTTTAGTATCGCCACGTTCATAATCGGCCAGTCAATATATAAAAAGAATTTTAAAAAATCAAAATGCCAGAATTATGTTTTTTTGGTCGCTGCAACATTGCCATAAAATGCAATAACGAGTGATCAAAAGTTCGCATTTACATCAGAATGGTATCAATAAAACCTTCAGATCGGCGCGCAAAAAAATAAGCCCTCACTCATTCCCAGATCTCGAAAAATAGAGACGCTACGGGTTTCGGAAAATGGCAACTTTTTTTTTTTTTTTTACAAACTTTGAAATTTTTGACCACTTAGATAAAAAAGAACCTATACATGTTTGGTGTCTATGAACTTGTAAAGACCTGGAGAATCATAATAGCAGGTCAGTTTTAGCATTTAGTGAACTTAGCAAAAATGCCAAACAAAAAACAAAGTGTGAGATTGCACTTTTTTTTGCAATTTCACCGCAGTTGGAATTTTTTTTCCCGTTTTCTGGTACACGACATGGTAAAACCAATGGTGTCGTTCAAAAGTACAACTCGTCGCACAAAAAACAAGCCCTCACATGGCCATTTTCACCCCAAAAATAAAAAGTTAAGGCTCTGGGAAGAAGGGGAGCAAAAAATGAAAATGCAAAACCAGAAATACCCCTGGTCTTTAAGGAGTTTATAACAAAAATACACCTAATATTATCCTGCATATAGGGCCATAAAGCAGAAACATAGTATTACACCAAAGAAGAAAAAACTTTACTCACAGCCAGGTGTTAAATAACAGTAATGATCTTTATTGAAAAATATAACAAAATTGCTAAAAACTTGCGGTGATTGCCACAAATACAGAAAAGAGGTGGGTATAACCGGGACAGTAAACCTCATACACATACAGGTATATATGTGTGTACCTAAAGATATGATTGTTTTATCCTATTATGCACATACACGATCAGGTACATGATACGTCATTGTTCAGTGCAGACGAGGGCACACCCAAACACATAAAAATCCCAAAAGTTTTAGGCCGGTTTCACACGTCAGTGGCTCCGGTACATGTAGTGACAGTTTTCTCGCGTACCGGAGACACTGACACACGTAGACCCAAATGAATGGGTCTATGCACATGCCAGCGTGTTTTCACGGACCGTGTGTTCGTGTGCAAAACATGGAGACATGTCCGTTTTTCTCCGGCAGCACGGTCCGCAACGCGTCCCGCACACGTGCACACAGAGAACAGTGTGCACTCTCCTCCGTGTGCACATACCGCCGGAGGAGAAACATCGGTACAGTTAAACACTGTCCCCTGCGTATGGTGCTGAAGCCAGCATTCATCCCTTTTGTTCTGCTCGGCTGAAAGCAGCGCTAGCAGGAGAGAAAGGATGAAAGATCAAGTTTTTTTTTGTTAAAAATAAAGTTTAGGGTCACCTCCTGCGGATGGTCACCTCCTAGGGGTGGAGCCGCATATTCATCACTGTAATGAGCGGTACCACGTGACCGCTCACACAGGACAGGCTGCCGGCGCTGAGAGGAAGCATCGCGGGAGCTGGGTGAGTATTTCTCTGCAAGTGGGCTGGCGCACGGGGGGTGGGAGGCGGGAGGTGACTCCAAACTTTATTTTTAACAAAAGAAAAAAAATAGATTTTTCATCTCTTCTCTCCTGTGAGCGCTGCAGGAGACAAGAGATGAATGGTGCCTTCAGCACCACACTCTGGAGACAGCGCTTACCATAGCGCTATCTCTCCTGCATGGCCCGTGTGGTCCTCAGGCGGCACACGGCTGCCGCACGTGTGCCACACTGATGTGCCACGTGAGCACACGGACGATAACTCCGATACCGTTTTCTCTGGTACTGGAATTATCTGAACGTGTGAGACTGGCCTTAGGCAAAGTTGCAATCAATGTGTGGGGTGTGTGAGGATGTGCTTCCAGCTGCACAAAAAAAGATACACTTTATACTTAAATCCATACACTCATATCAAAGTGATGTGTTATAATACTATCAGCCATAAAAATAGTGCACAAAAGGTTTTTGTTTTTCCCTCCCCTCTTCCCAGACCCATAACTTTTTTATTTTTCAGTCAATATGGCCATCTGAGGGCTTATTTTTTGCAGTACGAGTTGTACTTTTGAACGACACCATTGGTTTTAACATTTTGTGTACTCGAAAACGGGAAAAAAATTCTAAGTGCGGTGAAATTGCAAAAAAAGTTCAATCCCACACTTGTTTTTTGTTTGGCTTTTTTGCTAGGTTTACAAAATGCTAAAACTGAGCTGCCATTATTATTCTCCAGGTCATTACGAGTACATTGACACCAAATATGTCTAGGTTCTTTTTTATCTAAGTGATGAAAAAAAAATCCAAATTTTGCTTAAAAAAAAACAAAAAAACGCAATTTTCCGATACCCGTAGCATCTGCCTTTTTCGTGATCTGGGGTTGGTGAGGGCTTATTTTTTGCACGCCGAGCTAACATTTTTAATGATACCACTTTTGAGCAGATACGTTGTTTTGATCGCCCGTTATTACATATCAATGTAACGTTGCGGCGACCAAAGAAACGTAATTCTGGCATTTTGATTTTTATTCTCGCTACGCCATTTAGCGATCAGGTTAATCCTTTTTTTTATTGATAGATCGGGCGATTCTGAATAAGACGATACCAAATATGTGTATATTTGATTTTATTTTGAATGGGGCGAAAGGGGGGTGATTTGAACTTTTATGTTTTTTGTTTTTTTTTCATATTTTTAAATACTTTTTTTTTTTTTTTTTTACTTTTGACATGCTTCAATAGCCTCCACGGGAGGCTAGAAGCTGCCACAACTCGATCACCTCTGCTACATGGAAGTGATGCTCAGATCACCTCTATGTAGCCGAATTACAGCACTGCTATGAGCGCCGACCACAGGGTGGCGCTCATAGCAATCACCAACCACAGAGGTCTTCAGGAGACACGTGACGGGGGGTTTACAGTGCGCGTATTTCTGGCCCTATGCCTGGAAGCGCTTGTTAAATGCCGCTGTCAGAGTTTGACAGCGTCAAGTAGCTAGTTAATAGGTGCGGGCGCATCGCAATTCCACCCGTGCCTATTACAGGCACATGTCAGCTGTTGAAAACAGCTGACATGTTGCGGCTTTGACTTGGCTCACCGCCGGAACCCACATCAAAGCGGGGCTTCTGACGTTGGACGTACTATCCAGTCAGACGTCAGAAAGGGGTTAAATGGACATAGGTATACAAATGGTATAGTTACCTTGAGGATATAACCCGGGGGAACCCACCACACCCAAAGTTAATAAAGTACAATGTGTCTGGATATGTTAAATTATTTTGACCACAATAATGTGATACATGTCATATTTATGCTTGGTCACTAGGGGGTTAAAATGGCTTCTTCCGACTATGAGTTCTCTGATGGCTAACAAGATGTGATTTTTTAATAAAACATTTCCCACATTCTGAACATGAATATGGCTTCTCTCCAGTGTGAATTCTCTTATGTACAAAAATCTCGCCTTTGTTAGAAAAACATTTCCCACATTCTGAACATGAAAATGGCTTCTCTCCAGTGTGAATTCTTTGATGTGTAACAAGAGATGATTTATCTGTGAAAAATTTCCCACATTCTGAACATGAATATGGCTTCTCTCCTGTGTGAATTCTCTCATGTACAACAAGAACTGATTTGTAAGAAAAACATTTCCCACATTCCGAACAAGAATATGGCTTCTCTCCGGTGTGATGTCTTTCATGTTTAGTAAGATGAGATTTCTTAGTAAAACATGTGCCACATTCTGAACATGAAAATGGCTTCTCTCCGGTGTGAACAATCTCATGGCTAGTAAGATGAGATTTCTTAGTAAAACATTTGCCACATTCTGAACATGAAAATGGTTTCTCTCCGGTGTGAATTCTTTCATGTATAATGAGATGAGATTTACTAGTAAAACATTTTTCACATTCTGAGCATGAAAATGGCTTTCCTTCTGCGTGAATTTTCTGATGTGCAAAAAGAGTTGATTGATATGTAAAACATTTACCACATTCTGAGCATGAAAATGGTTTCACTCCTGTGTGAATTCCCTGATGGCTAACAAGATGTGAGTTTTTAATAAAACATTTCCCACATTCTGAACATGAATATGGTTTATCTCCAGTGTGAATTCTCTTATGGTTAACAAGAACTGATTTGTAAGAAAAACATTTCCCACATTCTGAGCATGAAAATGGCTTCTCTCCGGTGTGAACAATCTCATGGCTAATAAGATGAGATTTCTTAGTAAAACATTTGCCACATTCTGAACATGAAAATGGCTTCTCTCCGGTGTGAATTCTCTCATGTATAATAAGATGAGATTTATAAGTAAAACATTTCCCACATTCTGAGCATGAAAATGGCATCTCTCCTGTGTGAATTTTTCTATGTGTAGCAAGATTCCTTTTATTTGTAAAACATTTCTCACATTCTGAGCATGAAATTGTCTTCTTTCTTGTGGGCTCTCTTTTATTTTGCTTAAAAGTCTTTGATGAATTAGGAGATAGTACTTTAGAAGGGTCAGGTGATAGTTCTTTGATATCAAGGGATGAGGGTATATCTGAGATGTTGCTATGCTCTTCATATGTTTCTTGTTTGAAGCTATCATCTTCTGCTTTAAAATACAAAGATATCAGATGTCCTGCAGAGTTGCTATGCTCTTCACATGCTTCTTGTTTGAAGCTATCATCTTCTGCTTTAAAATACGAAGACATCAGATTTCCTGCAGAGCTGTTGGTCCAATCATCTGCCAAGAACAAAGTAAACTTAAAAATTACATTCATCTATATCTGAAACTTAAACATGTAAAAAAAAAGAAAAAGTAAAAGTATAAAATTCCATACAAATTGTAAGGTATATAGCAATGTTCTACATAAAGCCGAGACCCAGCAGTAAGTGGCAATTTAACCCCCTAAATGCTGCTATCGATACTGATCGCAGCATTTAGAACACAAAAAGATGTGACCGGGGTCATCATGACGACATCTGGGTCACCAGGCTACAACAAGCTCCAAAGACCATGGTAATAGCAAGGTCTATGGAGCTTGGGTCAGTGTATAACTGAAGCTGTAATGCATTGCAATGTATTATAACAGTGATCAGGGTTAAAAAAAAAGCTAAAGTCCAATAGATGAGCAAAGAGAATTTTTTTTAATTTTATTAAAGTATGAAAAAAAAAATACAAAATAAAAAATATATACCTATAAATACATATTTAACCCCTTAATCCCGAAGCCTGTTTTCCCCTTCCTGACAAGGCCACTGTTTTTCATTTTATGAGGCAATAGCTCTGGAACACTTCAACAGACGGATGTTAGCGATTCTGAGAATGTTTTCTCAAAACATATTGTACTTCATGACAGTGGTAAAATTTATTCGATATGACTTGCACTTATTTCTGAAAAAAAAAAATAGGAAATTTAGCGAAACGTTTGAAAATTTAGCAATTTTCGAACTTTAAATTCTTATTCCCTTAAATCAGGGAGTCAGGTCACACGAAATAGTTATCACATAAAAATTCCCACATGTCTACTTTACATCAGCACAATTAAACAATTTTTTTTTTGTTAGGAAGTTCTAAGGGTTAAAAGTTGACCATCGATTTCTCATTTTTGCAACACCTTTTTTTATTTTTTAGGGGCCACATCATATTTGAAGTGACTTGGAAGGGTTTATATGACAGAAAATACCCCAAAGTGACGCTATTTCAAAAACTGCACCCCTCAAGATGCTCAAAACATTCAATAAGTGTATTAACCCCTTCACGCCGCAGCCCTTTTTCGTTTTTGCGTTTTTATTTTTCGCTCCCCTCCTTACCAGAGCTATAACTTTTTTATTTTTCCGTGAATTTGGCCATGTGAGGGCTTATCTTTGAGGGAAGAGTTGTACTTTTGAACGACGCCATTGGTTTTACCATGTCTTGTACTAGGAAACGGGAAAAAAAAAATCCAAGGGTGGTGAAATTGCAAAAAAGTGCAGTCCCACACTTGTTTTTTGTTTGGCTTTTTTGCTAGGTTCACTAAATGCTAAAACTGACCTGCCATTATAATTCTCCAGGTCAATACGAGTTCATAGACACCAAAACATGCCTAGGTTATTTTTTATCTAAGTGGTGAAAAAAAATTCAAAACTTTGCTAAAAAAAAAAACTTGCGCCATTTTCCAATACCCGTAGCGCCTCCATTTTTCGGGATCTCGGGTCAGGAGAGGGCTTATTTTTTGCATGCCGAGCTGACGTTTTTAATGATACCACTTTGTGCAGATGCGTTCTTTTGATCGCCCGTTATTGCATTTTAATGCAATGTCGCGGCGACCAAAAAAACCGTAATTCTGGCGTTTTTAATTTTTTTCTCACTACGCTGTTTAACGATCAGGTTAATGTTTTTTTTTTATTAATAGATCAGGCGATTCTGAACGCGGCGATACCAAATATGTGTAGGTTTGATTTTTTTTTTAATTGTGTTATTTTGGATGGGGCGAAAGGGGGGTGATTTAAACTTTTATATTTTTTTCATATTTTTTAAAATATTTTTTTTTTACTTTTGCCATGCTTCAATAGCCTCCATAGGAGGCTAGAAGCTGGCACAACTGGATCGGCACTGCTACATAGCAGCGGTCATCAGATCGCTGGCTATGTAGCTGAATTGCAGGCTTGCTATGAGCGCCGACCACAGG
This sequence comes from Ranitomeya imitator, assembly GCF_032444005.1. NCBI lineage: Eukaryota > Metazoa > Chordata > Amphibia > Anura > Dendrobatidae > Ranitomeya > Ranitomeya imitator. Next base: position 205,077,765 of record NC_091288.1, read on the forward strand.
GTGGCGCTCACAGCAAACCGGCATCAGTAACCATAGATGTCTCAAGGACCTCTATGGTTACTATCCTGACGCATCGCTGACCCCCAATCATGTGACGGGGGTCAGCGATGCGCTCATTTCCGGCCGCGTGGCCGGAAGCACTGGTTAAATGACGCTGCCAGCGTTTGACAGCGGCATTTAACTGGTTAATAGCGGCGGGCGAATTGCGATTTCACCCACCGCTATTGTGCGCACATGTCAGCTGTATAAAACAGCTGACACGTCGCGACTTTGATGTGGGCTCACCACCGGAGCCCACATCAAAGGGGGAGACTTGACATGCGCTGTACTAGTAGTACGGGACATGTCGTGAAGGGGTAAATAGTGATGAGCGAGTATACTCGTTGCTCGGATTATCCTGAGCACGCTCGGGTGGTCTCCGAATATTTGTGACTGCTCGGAGATTTCGTTTTTGTTGACCCAGCTGCATGATTCACGGCTGCAAGCCAGCCTGAGTACATGTGGGGGTTGCCTGGTCGCTAGGGAATCCCACATGTAATCAAGCTGTCTAGTAGCCACGAATCATGCATCTGCGGCAAGGAAAACTAAATCTCCGAGCAGTCACAAATACTCGAAGAGCACCCGAGAGTGCTCGGGAAAACCCGAGCAACGAGTATACTCGCTCATCACTATTTATTAACTCTTTACATGCTTCACAGTAACTCAAGCAACGTGGAAGGAAAAAATGAACATTTAACTTTTTAGTCACAAAAATGATCTTTTAGCCCCAATTTTTTATTTTCACATTTGTAACAGGAGCAAATGGACCCCAAAAGTTGTTGTGCAATTTCTCCTGAGTACACAGATACTACATATGTGGTGGAAAATCACTGTTTGGGTGCATGGCAGGGCTCTTAAGGGAAGGAGAAAACAATGTAATATTTAATGGGTAAATATTCAGAACAAATACACCAAAGAGAATAAAAGACCCTATAAAATTTAACTTTATTTAAATTAAGAGTAATTATACAATCATTCATAAGAAAAGTTCTAGAAAACACCTCCCAAGCCCTTTAGATAGGGGAGGGAACGTCAAAAAAACGACAATTATAAAGCAGGGATTGAGTGGGGTATAGTGTCAATCCTATACTGACCCTAGTAGGTCCCTTATTTGTTGTAGTCCTACCTACCAGCGGTTGGCACCCTAAAGTTCGATGCGGCGCCCCCTCTCAACGTTGGTAGTAGGGAATGTTTATATTGGGGCAGTCCCTCCAGCCTTTTAGTCTCAATAGCTATCCCTGACCATGGTAGTCATAGTCATAAATCACAATGAAAATTAGCATGCAATTGCTTAGAGTGGGTCTAAGAGGCTAGATCACACAGTGATTATGACATAGTGATTATGATATTGTTTTGTTCTCTTTGGTGTATTTTCTCATAAGGGAAGAAGCACAGTCTTACTTTTTGAATGCAAAATTGACTGAAATTGAGATTGGACACCATGTCGCGTTCGAAGATCCCCTGATGTGCTTAACCCCTTCATGACCCAGCCTATTTTGACCTTAATGACCTGGCCGTTTTTTGCAATTCTGACCAGTGTCCCTTTATGAGGTAATAACTCAGGAACGCTTCAACGGATCCTAGCGGTTCTGAGATTGTTTTTTCGTGACATATTGGGCTTCATGTTAGTGGTAAATTTAGGTCAATAAATTATGCGTTTATTTGTGATAAAAACGGAAATTTGGCGAAAATTTTGAAAATTTCGCAATTTTCACATTTTGAATTTTTATTCTGTTAAACCAGAGAGTTATGTGACACAAAATAGTTAATAAATAACATTTCCCACATGTCTACTTTACACCAGCACAATTTTGGAAACAAAATTTTTTTTTGCTAGGAAGTTATAAGAGTTAAAATTTGACCAGCGATTTCTCATTTTTACAACGAAATTTACAAAACCATTTTTTTTAGGGACCACCTCACATTTGAAGTCAGTTTGAGGGGTCTATATGGCTGAAAATACCCAAAAGTGACACCATTCTAAAAAATGCACCCCTCAAGGTGCTCAAAACCACATTCAAGAAGTTTTTTAACCCTTCAGGTGCTTCACAGCAGCAGAAGCAACATGGAAGGAAAAAATGAACATTTAACTTTTTAGTCACAAAAATTATCTTTTAGCAACATTTTTTTTATTTTCCCAATGGTACAAGGAGAAACTGAACCACGAAAGTTGTTGTCCAATTTGTCCTGAGTACGCTGATACCTCATATGTGGTGGTAAACCACTGTTTGGGCGCACGGCAGGGCTTGGAAGGGAAGGAGCGCCATTTGACTTTTTGAATGAAAAATTGGCTCCACTCTTTAGCGGACACCATGTCACGTTTGGAGAGCCCCCGTGTGCCTAAAAATTGGAGCTCCCCCACACGTGACCCCATTTTGGAAACTAGACGCCCCAAGGAACTTATCTAGATGCATAGTGAGAACTTTGAACCCCCGGGGGCTTCACAAATTGATCCGTAAAAATGAAAAAGTACTTTTTTTTCACAAAAAAATTCTTTTAGCCTCAATTTTTTTCATTTTCACATGGGTAACAGGATAAAATGGATCCTAAAATTTGTTGGGCAATTTCTCATGAGTACGCCGATACCTCACATGTGGGGGTAAACCACTGTTTGGGCACATGGTAAGGTTCGGAAGGGAAGGAGCGCCATTTGACTTTTTGAATGAAAAATTATCTCCATCGTTAGCGGACACCATGTCGTGTTTGGAGAGCCCCCGTGTGCCTAAACATTGGAGCTCCCCCACAAATGACCCCATTTTGGAAACTAGACCCCCCAAGGAACTTATCTAGATGCATATTGAGCACTTTAAACCCTCAGGTGCTTCACAAATTGATCTGTAAAAATGAAAAAGTACTTTTTTTTCACAAAAAAATTCTTTTCGCCTCAGTTTTTCATTTTCACATGGGCAATAGGATAAAATGAATCCTAAAATTTGTTGGGCAATTTCTCCCGAGTACGCCGATACCTCATATGTGGGGGTAAACCACTGTTTGGGCACACGGCAGGGCTCGGAAGGGAAGGCGCGCCATTTGACTTTTTGAATGGAAAATTAGCTCCAATTGTTAGCGGACACCATGTCGCGTTTAGAGAGCCCCTGTGTGCCTATGCATTGGAGCTCCCCCACAAGTGACCCCATTTTGGAAACTAGACCCCCCAAGGAACTTATCTAGATGCATATTGAGCACTTTAAACCCCCAGGTGCTTCACAGAAGTTTATAATGCAGAGCCATGAAAATAAAAAATAATTTTTCTTTCCTCAAAAATGATTTTTAGCCTGGAATTTCCTATTTTGCCAAGGGTAATAGGAGAAATTGGACCGCAAATGTTGTTGTCCAGTTTGTCCTGAGTACGCTGATACCCCATATGTGGGGGTAAACCACTGTTTGGGCGCACGGCAGGGCTCGGAAGGGAAGGCACGCCAATTGGCTTTTTAAATGGAAAATTAGCTCCAATCATTAGCGGACACCATGTCACGTTTGGAGAGCCCCTGTGTGCCTAAACATTGGAGATCCCCCACATATGACCCCATTTTGGAAACTAGACCCCTAAAGGAACTAATCTAGATGTGTGGTGAGGACTTTGAACTTCCAAGTGCTTCACAGAAGTTTATAACGCAGAGCCATGAAAATAAAATAAAAATTTTATTTTCTCTAAAATGATTTTTTAGCCTGCAATTTATTATTTTCCCAAGGGTAAAAGGAGAAATTTGACCCCAAAAGTTGTTGTACAGTTTCTCCTGAGTACGCTGATACCCCATATGTGGGGGTAAACCACAGTTTGGGCACATGTCGGGGCTCGGAAGTCAAGTAGTGACATTTTGAAATGCAGACTTTGATGGAATGCTCTGCGGGCGTTACGTTGCGTTTGCAGAGCCCCTGATGTGGCTAAACAGTAGAAACCCCCCACAAGTGACCCCATTTTAGAAACTAGACCCCGAAAGGAACTTATCTAGATGTGAGGTGAGCACTTTGAACCCCCAAGTGCTTCACAGAAGTTTATAACACAGAGCAGTGAAAATAATAAATACGTTTTCTTTCCTCAAAAATAATTTTTTAGCCCAGAATTTTTTATTTTCCCAAGGGTTACAGGAGAAATTGGACCCCAAAAGTTGTTGTCCAGTTTCTCCTGAGTACGCTGATACCCCATATGTGGGGGTAAACCACTGTTTGGGCACACGTCGGGGCTCAGAAGGGAAGTAGTGACTTTTGAAATGCAGACTTTGATGGAATGGTCTGCGGGCGTCACGTTGCGTTTGCAGAGCCCCTGGTGTGCCTAAACAGTAGAAACCCCCCACAAGTGACCCCATTTTGGAAACTAGACCCCCCCAAGGAACTTATCTAGATATGTGGTGAGCACTTTGAACCCCCAAGTGCTTCACAGACGTTTACAACGCAGAGCCGTGAAAATAAAAAATCATTTTTCTTTCCTCAAAAATGATGTTTTAGCAAGCAATTTTTTATTTTCTCAAGGGTAACAGGAGAAATTGGACCCCAGTAATTGTTGCCCAGTTTGTCCTGAGTACGCTGATACCCCATATGTGGGGGTAAACCACTGTTTGGGCACATGTCGGGGCTCGGAAGTCAAGTAGTGACGTTTTGAAATGCAGACTTTGATGGAATGGTCTGCGGGCGTCACGTTGCGTTTGCAGAGCCCCTGGTGTGCCTAAACAGTAGAAACCCCCCACAAGTGACCCCATTTTGGAAACTAGACCCCCCAAGGAACTTATCTAGATATGTGGTGAGCACTTTGAACCCCCAAGTGCTTCACAGACGTTTACAACGCAGAGCCGTGAAAATAAAAAATCATTTTTCTTTCCTCAAAAATGATGTTTTAGCAAGCAATTTTTTATTTTCTCAAGGGTAACAGGAGAAATTGGACCCCAGTAATTGTTGCCCAGTTTGTCCTGAGTACACTGATACCCCATATGTGGGGGTAAACCACTGTTTGGGCACACGTCGGGGCTCGGAAGGGAAGGAGCACCATTTGACTTTTTGAATAAAAGATTGGCTGGAATCAATGGTGGCGCCATGTTGCGTTTGGAGACCCCCTGATGTGCCTAAACAGTGGAAACCCCTCAATTCTAACGCCAACACACCCCTAACCCTTATCCCAACTGTAGCCGTAACCCTAACCACAACCCTAACCGCAACACACCCCTAACCACAACCCTAACCCCAACACACCCCTAACCCTAACCACAACCCTAATTCCAACCCAACCCTAACCCTAAGGCTATGTACCCACGTTGCGGATTCGTGTGAGATTTTTCCGCACCATTTTTGAAAAATCCGCGGGTAAAAGGCACTGCGTTTTACCTGCGGATTTACTGCGGATTTCACCTGCGGATTCCTATTGAGGAATAGGTGTAAAACGCTGCGGAATCCGCACAAAGAATTGACATGCTGCGGAAAATACAACGCAGCGTTTCCGTGCGGTATTTTCCGCACCATGGGCACAGCGGATTTGGTTTTCCATAGGTTTACATGGTACTGTAAACCTGATGGAACACTGCTGCGAATCCGCAGCCAAATCCGCACCGTGTGCACATAGCCTAATTCTAAAGGTATGTGCACACGCTTCGGAAAACGCTGCGGATCCGCAGCAGTTTCCCATGAGTTTACATTTCAATGTAAACCTATGGGAAACAAAAATCGCTGTACACATGCTGCGGAAAAACTGCACGGAAACGCAGCGGTTTACATTCCGCAGCATGTCACTTCTTTCTGCGGATTCCACAGCGGTTTTACAACTGCTCCAATAGAAAATCGCAGTTGTAAAACCGCAGTGAAATGCGCAGAAAAACCGCGGTAAATCTGCCATAAATCCGCAGCGGTTTAGCACTGCGGATTTATCAAATCCGCTGCGGAAAAATCCGCAGAGGACCAGAATACGTGTGCACATACCGAAACCCTAACCCTACCCCTAACCCTACCCCTAACCCTACCCCTAACCCTACCCCTACCCCTAACCCTACCCCTAACCCTACCCCTAACCCTACCCCTAACCCTACCCCTACCCCTAACCCTACCCCTAACCCTACCCCTAACCCTAACCCTAACCCTAGTTCTAACTCCAACCTTAGTGAAAAAAAAAAAAAATTCTTTATTTTATTATTGTCCCTATCTATGGGGGACAAATGGGGGGGGTCATTTACTGTTTTTTTATTTTGACCACTGTGATAGATTATATCACAGTGATCAAAATTCACATTGGAACGAATCTGCCGGCCGGCAGATTCGGCGGGCGCACTGCGCATGCGCCCGCCATTTTGGAACATGGCGGCGCTCGGGGAAGAAGACGGACGGGACCCCGCCAGGATCGGTAAGTATAAGGGGGGGAGATCAGGGCACAGGGGGGGGAGATCAGGGCACGGGGGGGCGTCGGAGCACGGGGGGGGAGGGATCGGAGCATGGGGGAGAGTGATCGGTGTGCGGGCGGGTGGATCGGTGTGCAGGGGGGGTGGATCGGTGTGCAGGGGGGGTGGTTCGGAGCACGGGGGGGGATCGGAGTGCGGGGGGGTTTGATTGGAGCACGGGGGGGTGTGATTGGAGCACGGGGGGAGCGGGCAGGAGGACGGGGGAGCGGAGCACAGGACGGAGGGGAGCGGGCCACAGATCGGGGGGCTGGGGGGGCGATCGGTGGGGTGGGGTGGGGGCACATTAGTATTTCCAGCCATGGCCGATGATATTGCAGCATCGGCCATGGCTGGATTGTAATATTTCACCATTTTTTTAGGTGAAATATTACAAATCGCTCTGATTGGCAGTTTCACTTTCAACAGCCAATCAGAGCGATCGTAGCCACGAGGGGGTGAAGCCACCCCCCCTGGGCTAAACTACCACTCCCCCTGTCCCTGCAGATCGGGTGAAATGGGAGTTAACCCTTTCACCCGGCCTGCAGGGACGCGATCTTTCTGTGACACAGCATATGCGTCACAGGTCGGATTGGCACCGACTTTCATGACGCATACGCTGTGTCACAGGTCGGGAAGGGGTTAAACAGTGGAAACTTTTTGAATGTAAAATTTCTTGGAATCATTTGCGGACGTCATGTCCTATTTGGAGAGACCATGATGTGCCTAAACAGTGTAAACCCCCCCCCACAAGGGACCCCATTTTGGAAACTAGACCCCTCAAGGAACCTATCTAGACATGTGGTGAGGACTTTGAACCCACAGGTGCTTCTCAGAAGTTTATAACATAGAGCAGTGAAAATAAATTACCGTAAAAAAAAAAATCACCTCTTTTCCACAAAAATGATCTTTTAGCCCCAATTTTTTTATGTTAAGCAAGGGTAACAGGAAAAAATGGATAACAAAAGTTGTTGTGCAATTGCTCCTGAGTTGAAAGATACCCCATATGTGAGGGAAAACCACTGTCTGGGCACACGGTAGGACTCAGAAGGGAAGGAGCACCATCTGACTTTTTGAACACAAAATTGCCTGGAAAAGAGATCGGACACAATGTCGAGTTTGAAGAACCTCTGATGTACCTAAACCGTGGAAACCTTCCACAAGTGACCCCATTTTGGAAACTTGACCCCCTCAAGGAACCTATCTAGATGTGTGGAGATGTGGTGAGGAATTTGAACCCACAGGTGCTTCTCAGATGTTTAGAACACAGAGCAGTCATAATAATAAAAAAAAGACTTTGAATAATGGTCTGCGGGCGTCATGTTGCATTTGCAGAGCCCCTGATGTGCCTAAACAGTGGAAATCCCCCACAACTGACCCCATTTTGGAATTTTGGAAACTAAACCACTGAAGTAATTTATCTAGAGGCATAGTTTTATGGTAATGATTATAATGCCTTTGGTTTTACTGGAGTATTAATTTATAATGTGGTGTTACGTGTCAGTTGTGCTGAGTACATCAGATTATAAAAGTGTGTTGTGTCAACAGGGTAAAAATAATTTTAATTAATTTGTGGATGTGTGGTACTCTTTGAAGCAATCTTTCATGCAAAGGCCAGGTGTCACAATGGTAAATTGTGTCCTTTCGGATTCTCTTCTTGGAGCATACTCTGCACCGTTTTTGTGATCTTCTTTTCTTCGCTGTTTGGGGAATCTTTCCTGGAAAGTGTTGGACAATACGGGCACTATCAGTTTCAGAAGCACTGTAACTCACCTCCCACTCTGTGGGTGATATCCTCTGCCTGCTTAGGAAGTCTGCCACCTGACTCTGGGACCCCTCTAGGTGAACCTCTAAAACAGAAACAGAACTGTTTTCTCCACCCGCCTAAAGATTCTACCTGTAAGATGCTGCAGAGAGTGATATCTTGGGCCTCCCTGATGGCCACAGTCGTGTTGTTCTACAGGATTCTCACATGCCTGTTTTTGACTACGGACTGGACCTGGAGCAGAACTTCCCATACCGCGTGCAGTTCTCTGTAATTTGAGGACCTAGCTCAGACGTCTGGAGTCCATGTTCCCTGGAAGAATCTTCCTTCCACATGACCACCCCAGCCTAGTTGACTTGCATCGATGGTAATCACCGCGCAGGGGAAAATAAGGCAGGGGACTACGATCTGGAGGTTTTCTGGAATGACTAGAGATCTTTTCAATGAGGAGTAGAGGGGCATTACGGTATCCAGGGATAGCTGGTGTCTGTCTCAGGCAGATAAAATGGTCTCCTATTGTCCCCGGGAGTGGAACTGACTCCACCGAACACAGGGGATCCAGGATGTCATCAGTCCCAGGATCCTCATCGCCTCTCTGATGGAATAATGGCTCTCTGAAACTGACGGATCCTGCCCCATATTGAGGCTTGCTTCTCTGCTGGTAAAAAGGATGTTCATAGGTGAGAGTCTAGGAGAACTCCAGGAAATTTTTCCTGGATTCTGGAGAGAGAACCGACTTCCTCCAATTTATCACCCAGCCTAGATCTGAAGCATGCGGACTGAGGTTTGACAATGCTGCATAAGCTCTTCCCTGGAGCTGGCTATGATAAGGAAGCCGTCCAGCTAGGGAACTATGATATCTACCTTCCTTAGATAGGCTACCACCTCTGTCACTAGCGGTTTGGACACTCTGGGCACTGAAGCTGGACCGAATGGAAGGCAACGGAACTGTTAGTGAAGGTCCTGTCCCTTGGACCCTCAGAGCGAACCTTAAATACCATTGAGATGAAGCATGGATGGGAATGTGACAGTATGCGTTCTGTAGATCCAGGGTACACATTACCGTGTCTTTGTTTATCAGGGGGACTGTGGACCCGATTAATTCCATCTTGAATTTTTTGTGACTGGCACAGTGGTTTAGGGGTTTCAGATTTAATATTGTGTGACTTTCTCCTGAGGGTTTTTTTGACAGAGAAGAGAATAGAGTAGTGGCCTCTGAACCTTTCTTCCTCAAGAACCGGAACTATCGCTCCAATCTTTAGAAAATCCTGAACATCGGATCACTTGGGGGAGCGGAAAACCTGAGATGGGAATTTGTTAGAATGAACCTTCCTGGTGGGTTCTGGGTAAACTCTATCTTGTAATCTGAAGAGATTATCCCTAATTCCCACTGATTTTCCGAGATCTCTAGTCAACATTCCAAGTATGATCTTTGTTGTCCTCCAACTCTCACAGCGTCATGGTTTTCCTGACCCTGAACCAAAGATAGAGCCCTTACCCCTATCTCCTTTGGGGTAGCTACACCTGCATGACTTTCCGTTCCCTTTGTAGCCTGACCTCTGGGAGGGCTGGGGGGTCTACGAAAGGGCTGGTACTTTTTTGGCTTATCCTCTGGGAACCCCATCTTTTTGTCTGATGCCTTCTCTAGAATATCATCTAGAACCGGGCCAAACACTATGGCACCCGAGAAGGGAATGGAACACAGCTTGTTTCATATTGTGTATCCCCTGACCATGTTTTTAACCAGATAGCTTGCCGGACAGCATTTGATAAGGCTCCGTTCCTGGCCGTGAATCTGACGGACTCCGCAGATGCATCTTTTAACCATTCAGACAAGCCCTGACAAAACTGACTCCTAAGGGTGGGATCATTCCACTGGGAGTCAGAGGCCCATCTACGGAATTCTGAACATAATTCCTCCGCTGGTTGGTCTCCCTGCTGGATCTTACGTAGTTAAGATTCCGAGACTCGGTCCGGGTCATCATAAACGAGGCAAAGAGCCCTGAAAAATCCATCCACAAACTTGTTGTGAATTCTGCTCTTGGGCTCCCTCCGGTGGTTATGAGTGGTAGTGCTGCTGTCTTTGGATCGCAGCATTCATCAGGTGTGTCCACTTTTTGCAATTAGGACTGGGCTATTTAGTCTTGCTTGATTCTTTAGTCAGTGCCAGTTGTCCATTGTTTTTGGAGGATTCACATCCCTGCCTGGTCTCTCCTGTTTTGCTGTTCTTTTCATCAAAGATAAGTTCTGGTTTTGTTTTTGCAGTCCACATGCTGTGGGCCTTATTGTTCAATACATTTCCATGTTTTTTCTTGTCCAGCTTTGTCTGTGTAAGGATTTTTTCAGCCAAGCTGGTATCTCTGGAGATGCAGATATACCCTCCATGTCTTTAGTCAGATGTGGAGATTTTGTATTTTCTGTGGTGGATATTTTCTAGTGTTTTAATACTGACCACATAGTACTCTGTTCTATCCTTTCTTTTTAGCTAGAATGGCCTCCTTTGCTAAATGCTGATTTCAGTCTGCGTATGTCATTTCCCTCTCCTCTCACAGTCAATATTTGTGGGGGGCTGTCTATCCTTTGGGGATTTTCTCTGAGGCAAGATAGTTTTCCCGTTTCTATCTCTAGGGGTATTTAGTCCTCCGGCTGTGTCGAGGTGTCTAGGGAGTGTTAGGTACATCCCACGGCTACTTCTAGTTGCGGTGTTAGGTTCAGGGTCTGCGGTCAGTACAGGTACCACCTTCTCCAGAGTACGTCTCATGCTGCTCCTAGGCCACCAGATCATAACACAAACTGGAGTGACTAGGAGTCGGAGTGGAATGAGAAGGGCCAGGAGATGAGGGTCTCCTTGAAGGAGGGAGACAACAATTCCCACCCTCTGTACCTCACTCTCAGATAACCGAGGACCAAGCATGAAATAGAGCTTACAGGCTTACCAGAATGCGATAAATTTATCCTGACACCCCCCAAAAAATAAGCTATCCGGGAGTGCTGCTTTAGATTCCGGTTCAGGTGTCTGGTGTGAAGAAACCTTAGACTGTAGGTTCGATAGCTCAAACCCTGCAGATGTCTCACAAGGTTGACATGTCAAGATCCAAAAAGTGGGGCCAGAGAAAATGTAACACCGTGACAGTACATGATTAGGGAAAGGGGCCCTGAATTGTCCCTAGGGCTGAAGACCTAACTATCCCTGCTTCCAAAGTTACCTCTAAAGGTGACTAGGTTTGGGCCACCAGCCTTACTGTTCTCCTGTAATACCCCAAACTGTCCCCTCCCTCAGGAGGTTTGGGACAGCAATGTTGGTGTATAAACACAACACAAACCGGAATAAAAAACAACTTAAGGTACCGTCACATTAAGCGACGCTGCAGCGATACCGACAACGATGTCGATCGCTGCAGCGTCGCTGTTTGGTCGCTGGAGAGCTGTCACACAGACAGCTCTCCAGTGACCAACGATCCCGATGTCCCCGGGTAACCAGGGTAAACATCGGGTTACTAAGCGCAGGGCCGCGCTTAGTAACCCGATGTTTACCCTGGTTACCGTTGTAAATGTAAAAAAACAAACACTACATACTTACATTCCCGGTGTCTGGTCATGTCCCTCGCCTTCAGCTTCCCGCACTGACTGAGTGCCGGCTGGAAAGTACAGCGGTGACGTCACCGCTGTGCTCTTGCTTTACGGCCGGCCGGCGCTCAGTCAGTGCGGGAAGCTGACGGCGGGGGACATGACCAGACACTGGGAATGTAAGTATGTAGTGTTTGTTTTTTTACATTTACAACGGTAACCAGGGTAAACATCGGGTTACTAAGCGCGGCCCTGCTCTTAGTAACTCGATATTTACCCTGGTTACCAGTGAACACATCGCTGGATCGGCGTCACACATGCCGATCCAGCGATGTCAGCGGGAGATCCAGCGACAAAATAAAGTGCTGGACTTTCCCCAGCGACCAACGATCTCCCAGCAGGGGCCTGATCATTGGTCGCTGTCACACAACGATTTCGTTAACGATATCGTTGCTACGTCACAAAAAGCAACGATATCGTTATGTGTGACGGTACCTTTACAAACGGAAAACTCACCAAAGGTAGAGAGGAATACAAGAAAAGATAGAAATGTACAAACCAAATGGGAATAGGATAATGAACAAAGCATACACCCAAGACAGCATACGACAATCTCCAGCAGCAACAACGAACTCCAAGTTCAGCACAGCAAGTTCAGCAACTACAAGTCCATGGAATCAGAAAGTACACTTTCAATGGAGAGGATGATAAGGTCTGGAGAGATTTTGTGGTGAATTTTTTCCTTTTACCCTTGTGAAAATAAAAATTTGGGGCTAAAGTAACATTTTTGTGGGAAAAAGTAGAAATTTCATTTTTTCCTTCCACATTGCACTAATTCCTGTGATGCACCTGAAGAGTTAATAAATTTCTCAAATGTGGTTTTGAACACTTCGAGAGGTGCTTAGAAAGGTGTAACTTTTGCATATTTTCTGACAAATAGGCCTCTCAAAGTCATTTTAAGTGTGATATGTTGCCTAAAAAAAGCCATAAAAATTCAAAGCTTGAAAACTGCTAAATTTTCACAAATGAACACAAGTCATATCGAACAAATGTTACCACTATCTTGAAGTACAATATGTCAGGAAAAAAAAATATCAGAATCACTGGGATTCATTGAAGCGTTTCATAGCTATTATGAAGTGACACTGGTCTGAATTGAAAAAATTAACCTGGTCAGGAAGGTGAAAACGCCTTCGAGGTGAAAGGGTTATTAGCTTATTAAATTATCAATTACATGATACCATGATTGCACACAGAATCAAATTTTCTTACGTTCATTCCTGATCATTGTCTACTACAAAAATCAAATGTTAACAAAAAACATTTGTCATCGATAGCATATTTTATACGAGCATAAAAATGTTCACTGTCGGCAGCGCATCCCTCGTATAAATATAAAATGTTCAGCAATAATAAAAAATGAATGAGAGAGGGGAAACTGTTGTGAATTCCGCTCTTGGGCTCCCTCCGGTGGTTGTAAGTGGCACTTTTGTGAGTTCTGCTCTTGGGCTCCCTCTTGTGGTTTCTAGTGGTATGGCTGCTCCTTGGAGTTAGCCGTCTTCAGCTGCTTCCACCTGATCGTCGTTTCTGCTCGGCTATTTAAGCTTGGCTTTTCCTTCAGCCTGTGCCACTTGTAAATGGTTTCTGGTTGGATTCACATCTCTTTGGATTTCCCTGTTATCCTGACTAGTTCAGCTAAGCTAAGTTCTTGCTTGCGCTTTTCTGTCCACAGTTTGTGGACTTATCCGTTCTGTGTTTTCTATGTTTGTCCAGCTTATCAGTATGAATTAATTCTGTCTTGCTGGAAGCTCTGGGAAGCAGATTTACCCTCCACACCTTTAGTCAGGTTTGGAGTTTTTAGTAAACTCTGTGTGGATTTTTGTAGTGTTTTATACTGACCGCACAGTATTTCATCCTGTCCTATCTATCTAGCTAGACTGGCCTCCTGTGCTCATTCTGGTTTCATTCTGTGTATGTCTTTTCCCTCTCCACTCACAGTTATTATTTGTGGGGGGCTAATCTATCCTTTGGGGATTTTCTCTGAGGCAAGATAGCTTTCCTGTTTCTATCTTTAGGGGTAGTTAGTTCTCCGGCTGTGACCAGATGTCTAGGGAGTGACAGGTACATCCCACGGCTACTTCTAGTGTTGTGTTGAGCTTAGGGACTGCGGTCAGTACAGATACCACTTCCTTCAGAGCTCGTTCCATGTTGCTCCTAAAACACCGCATCATAACAGTACAAGTGGCCAAAAATGAATTAAATGCATCTCAAAAGAAGGAAAAAAAAAAAAAAGTTCTGAACCATTTTTTTTTCTGTGCTCTGTTTTGTCTTTTTTTCCTCTTGATATCTGGGTGGTGCAGGATATATGCTCTGGCATGGATGTTCAGGGTTTGTTTTCTCGTGTGGATCAACTTGCTGCAAGAGTCCAGAGTATCCAAGATTATATTGTCCAGACTACGGCTTTAGAGCCTAGAATTCCTACTCCTGATTTGTTTTTTGGGGACAGATCCAAGTTTTTGAACTTTAAAAATAGCTGCAAATTGTTTTTTGCTTTGAAACCCCGTTCTTTTGGTGATCCCATTCAGCAAGTAAAAATCATCATATCCTTGCTGCGTGGTGATCCTCAAGACTGGGCTTTTTCTCTTGAAACAGGGGGATCTGGCATTATTGAATGTAGATGCATTTTTTCAAGCGCTCGGATTATTGTATGACGAACCTAATTCTGTGGATCATGCAGAAAAAACCCTGTTGGCCTTGTGTCAAGGTCAGGAAGTAGCAGAGTTATACTGCCAGAAATTTAGAAAATGGTCTGTGCTCACTAAATGGAATGAAGAGGCTCTGGCTGCTATTTTCAGAAAAGGTCTTTCTGAAACCCTTAAAGATGTTATGGTGGGCTTTCCTACGCCTACCGGTTTGAGCGAATCTATGTCTCTAGCCATTCAGATTGATCGGCGTCTGCGCGAGCGCAAAGCTGTGCACCATATGGCAGTATCCTCTGATCAAAGTCCTGAACCTATGCAATGTGATAGGATTTTGACTAGAATAGAACGGCAGGAATTCAGACGTCAGAATGGGCTGTGTTTTTACTGTGGTGATTCGGCTCATGTTATCTCTGATTGCCCTAAGCGTACTAAGAGAGTCGCTAGGTCTGTTACCATTAGTACTATACAGCCTAAATTTCTCTTATCTGTGACCCTGATTTGCTCATTGTCGTCCTTTTCTGTCATGGCATTTGTGGATTCAGGCGCTGCCCTGAACTTAATGGACTTAGAATTCGCCAGGCGCTGTGGTTTTTCCTTGCAGCCTTTGCAGAGCCCTATTCCTTTGAGGGGCATTGATGCTACACCCTTGGCCAAGGATAAACCTCAGTACTGGACACATGACTATGTACATGGCTCCTGCACATCAGGAAGATTGCTGTTTTCTGGTGTTGCATAAACTGCATGATGTTGTTGTACTGGGATTTCCATGGTTACAGGAACATAATCCGGTGCTGGATTGGAAAACTATGTCGGTGACTAGTTGTCGAGGAGTACATAGTGACGTTCCTTTGATGTCAATTTCCTGTTCCCCCTCTTCTGAGGTCCCTGAGTTTTTGTCGGATTTCCAGGATGTATTTGATGAGCCCAAGTTCAGTTTCCTTCCTCCACATAGGTACTGTGATTGTGCTATTAACTTGATTCCTGGTTGTAAGTTCCCTAAGGGCCAACTTTTCAATCTGTCTGTGCCAGAGCATGCCGCTATGCGGAGCTATGTTAAGGAATCTTTGGAGAAAGGGCATATTCGGCCCTCTTCGTCACCATTGGGAGCGGGTTTCTTTTTTGTTGCTAAGAAGGATGGCTCCTTGAGACCCTGTATTGATTATCGTCTGCTTAATAAGATCACGGTCAAATTCCAATACCCCTTGCCTTTGCTTACTGATTTGTTTGCTCAGATTAAGGGGGCTAGTTGGTTTACTAAGATTGACCTCCGAGGGGCATATAATCTTGTTCGTATTAAACAGGGTGACGAATGGAAAACTGCATTTAATTCGCCCGAAGGCCATTTTGAATACCTTGTGATGCCATTTGGACTCTCTAATGCTCCATCTGTGTTTCAGTCTTTCATGCATGATATTTTCCGCAATTATCTTGATAAATTCATGGTCGTATATTTGGATGATATTTTGATCTTTTCCGATGATTGGGAGTCTCATGTGAAGCAGGTCAGGATGGTGTTCCAGATCCTTCGTGATAATGCTTTATTTGTGAAGGGGTCTAAGTGCCTATTCGGAGTTCAGAAGGTCTCTTTTTTGGGTTTTATTTTTTCTCTCTCGTCTATAGAAATGGATCCTGTTAAGGTCCAGGCTATTCATGACTGGATCCAACCCACATCTGTGAAGGGTCTTCAAAAATTTTTGGGCTTTGCTAATTTCTATCGCCGTTTCATTACCAACTTTTCCAGTGTGGTTAAGCCCCTTACTGATTTGATGAAGAAAGGCGCTGATGTGACGAATTGGTCCTCTGAGGCTGTTGAGGCCTTTCAGGAGCTTAAGCGCCGATTTACTTCTGCCCCTGTGTTGCGTCAACCGGATGTTTCTCTTCTTTTTCAGGTTGAGGTTGACGCTTCTGAGATTGGGGCAGGGGCCGTTTTGTTTCAGAGGGAGTCTGATGGTTCTTTGATGAAACCATGTGCTTTTTTTTTCCAGAAAGTTTTCACCTGCGGAACGCAATTATGATGTCGGCAATCGGGAGTTGTTGGCTATGAAGTGGGCGTTTTAGGAGTGGCGACATTGGCTTGAGGGAGCTAAACACCGTGTTGTGGTCCTGACCGATCATAAGAATCTGATTTACCTTGAGTCGGCCAAGCGGCTGAATCCTAGACAGGCTCGATGGTCCCTGTTTTTCTCCCGTTTTGATTTTGTGGTCTCGTATCTTCCGGGATCTAAGAATGTTAAGGCTGATGCCCTCTCTAGGAGTTTTTCGCCTGATTCTCCTGGAGTCCTTGAGCCGATTGGCATTCTTAAGGAGGGGGTGATTCTTTCTGCTATCTCCCCTGATTTGCGACGGGTGCTTCAGGAATTTCAGGCTGATAGGCCTGACCGCTGTCCAGTAGGGAAGCTGTTTGTTCCTGATAGATGGACAAGGTAATTTCTGAGGTTCATTGTTCAGTGTTGGCTGGTCATCCTGGGATTTTTGGTACCAGAGATTTGGTTGCTAGGTCCTTTTGGTGGCCTTCCTTGTCGCGCGATGTGCGTGCTTTTGTGCAGTCCTGTGGGACTTGCGCCCGGGCCAAGCCTTGCTGTTCCTGCGCTAGTGGGTTGCTTTTGCCTTTGCCGGTCCCTGAGAGGCCCTGGACGCATATTTCCATGGATTTTATTTCGGATCTTCCTGTTTCCCAGAAGATGTCTGTTATCTGGGTTGTTTGTGACCGGTTCTCTAAAATGGTCCATCTGGTACCTTTGCCTAAGTTGCCTTCCTCCTCAGATCTGGTTCCATTATTTTTTCAGCATGTGGTTCGTTTGCATGGCATTCCAGAGAATATTGTGTCTGACAGAGGTTCTCAGTTTGTCTCTAGATTTTGGCAGGCCTTTTGTGCTAGGATGGGCATTGATTTGTCTTTTTCTTCGGCGTTTCATCCTCAGACTAATGGCCAAACTGAGCGAACTAATCAGACCTTGGAGACCTATTTGAGATGCTTTGTGTCTGCTGATCAGGATGATTGGGTGTCTTTCTTGCTGTTGGCCGAGTTTGCCCTTAATAATAGGGGTAGTTCGGCTACTTTGGTTTCACCTTTCTTTTGTAATTTTGGTTTTCATCCTCGTTTTTCTTCTGGGCAGGTTGAGCCTTCTGATTGTCCTGGTGTTGATTCTGTGGTGGACAGGCTGCAGCAGATTTGGACTCATGTGGTGGACAATTTGACGTTGTCTCAGGAAAGGGCTCAACGTTTTACTAACCGCTGTCGGTGTGTTGGTCCCCGGCTTCGTGTGGGGGATTTGGTTTGGTTGTCTTCTCGTCATGTTCCTATGAAGGTTTCTTCTCCTAAATTTAAGCCTCGGTTTATTGGTCCTTATAAAATTTCTGAAATTATTAATAGGGTGTCTTTTCGTTTGGCTCTTCCTGCCTCTTTTTCCATTCATAATGTTTTCCATAGATCTTTGTTGCGGAGATATGTGGTGCCCGTTGTTCCCTCGGTTGACCCTCCTGCCCCGGTGTTGGTTGAGGGAGAGTTGGAATATGAGGTTGAGAAGATTTTGGATTCTCGTTTTTCGAGGCGGAGGCTTCAGTATCTTGTCAAGTGGAAGGGTTATGGCCAGGAGGATAATTCTTGGGTTGTTGCCTCCGATGTCCATGCCACCGATTTGGTTCGTGCTTTTCACTTGGCTCGTCCTGATCGGCCTGGGGGCTCTGGTGAGGGTTCGGTGACCCCTCCTCAAGGGGGGGGGTACTGTTGTGAATTCCGCTCTTGGGCTCCCTCCGGTGGTTGTAAGTGGCACTTTTGTGAGTTCTGCTCTTGGGCTCCCTCTTGTGGTTTCTAGTGGTGTGGCTGCTCCTTGGAGTTGGCTGTCTTCAGCTGCTTCCACCTGATCGTCGTTTCTGCTCGGCTATTTAAGCCCGGCTTTTCCTTCAGCCTGTGCCACTTGTAAATGGTTCCTGGTTGGATTCACATCTCTTTGGATTTCCCAGTTATCCTGACCAATTCAGCTAAGCTAAGTTCTTGCTTGCGCTTTTCTGTCCACAGATTGTGGGCTTATCCGTTCTGTTTTCTATGTTTGTCCAGCTTATCAGTATGAATTATTTCTGTCTTGCTGGAAGCTCTGGGAAGCAGATTTACCCTCCACACCTTTAGTCAGGTGTGGAGTTTTTAGTAAACTCTGCGTGGATTTTTGTAGTGTTTTATACTGACCGCACAGTATTCCATCCTGTCCTATCTATCTAGCTAGACTGGCCTCCTGTGCTCATTCTGGTTTCATTCTGTGTATGTCTTTTCCCTCTCCACTCACAGTCATTATTTGTGGGGGGCTAATCTATCCTTTGGGGATTTTCTCTGAGGCAAGATAGCTTTCCTGTTTCTATCTTTAGGGGTAGTTAGTTCTCCGGCTGTGACGAGATGTCTAGGGAGTGACAGGTACATTCCACGGTCGGTCGGGAGGTGACCCAGGACTTAAAAAAAAAAAAACCTTGCTCAGGTGCCGCCCCCCCCACATCATTCCCGCCCTAGGCCCGTGCCCTCAAGTGCCTAGTGGCAAATACGGCCCTGCAGTAGCCCCTGCCAGACAACTCACCAGAGGTACTGTCCTCGTTGCCAACAGCATCAGACCTACACCCGACTCCCGCCAGTGTTCCTTCTGCAAGCGGAATGGTCACATCAGCGCCCACTGTCCAGAGAAGCAGAAGAACCCCCCAGCCCCCCCCTTTTGGTGGGTGGGGCGGTTGGGAGGGTGTATAACAACGTGCAGCATGTCACCGTGGGGGGCCATGTTGCTACAGGCCTCAAGGACACCGGGGCTGAACAAACCCTCATGCGACCTAAACTGGCGGCCCCTGAAGAGATCATTCCGGAGAAAACCTTAACTGTCACCGGGATTGGGGGCATCAGCTGTCCCTTGCCAATGGCCCGGGTTTATATAGATTGGGGTGCCGGGAACGGAGTGAAGGAAGTGGGGCTGTCCAATAACTTGCCCACTGATGTTTTATTGGTGGCTGATTTGGGGAGAATGGTTACATACTTTGTCCCTGACTCACCTCCCCGATCGAATGCTGATCATAGCAAAGGGAAATTGCATGTGTTACCTGACCATGCTTTATCGAGTAATGATGCTAGGAAAATGATGTAAATGTGCCAACTGAACCTGATAACCATTTTTCTGCAAAGGTTGGTGTGTCCACAGGTGCAGGAGTGCTCAGCCACATCACTCCGCGGGGTGGGATGTTTGAGGAACCCTTAACAGGAGCAAGTGATGGTGCTCAGGGAAATGGGGAGATGCATGGGAACCGTGAGGAAGGTGATGCCGTGCAACTGACCTGTGCCACAGAGGAAGGTAACTGGCCCATAAGTTGCACTGCTCCTGGAATGTTGGGGGTGGATGGGGAGGTAGCACCCATAGCAGCCTCGGCTGATGGGTCTGTGGAAATCCCCACGGAGACAGCCTACGTAGCTGCTGTCACCCGCAGTCAGAGTGCCCGGAACGCAGATAATGTTCTGCCTTCTGGACTCAGAGATGGACCCAGAGCAGGTCTCAGAGGGTTCCCGTGGGAAAGGGACCCTGACGTCGCTTCTGGCTTCCCCTAGCCAGGAGTTCCAGGCCGCTCTGCACTCAGATGCGAGCCTAGGGAATTTGAGACTTGCCGAGACGCCCACCTCTGTGACTGATAAGGAGAGGGTGTTCTGGGAACAAGGGAGGTTGTACCAGGAGACAGTACCCGGAAAATCGCAAAAGGAGTGGTTGAGGGAAAGACAGCTGGGCGACCCACAGCAATTCCGGAGTAAGTTGTTACGGATTGCCCATGAGATCCCGCTCGCTGGACACTTGGGGATCAGCAAACTAAGGCCCGGCTGTCTCAACACTTCTATTGGCCCAAGATGGGGATAGAGGTGTCATACTACTGCCGCTCCTGTATCACCTGATCACCTGTCAAAGAGTGGGGAAGGCGGGGCCTGCTCTTAAGGCTCCCCTGATCCCTTTGCCAGAGATAGAGGAGCCTTTCCAGAGGATCACAGTGGACATTGTGGGCCCGCTGGTCGTCCCCAGCAGCTCTGGAAAGCAATACATCCTTACTGTGCTAGACTACGCTACCCTGTACACAGAGGCAGTGGCTCTGTCCTCAACTAGGCAGATAAGGTGGAGGATGCACTATTGGCTATCTTTTCACGTGTAGGATTTCGCAGGGAGATGATTACCGATCAAGGGACCCGATTCATGTCTCGCCTAATGGAGCCTCTCTGTAAGAAAATACAGGTGAAGTGTCTGGTATCGAGTGCGTATCACCCACAGACCAATGGCTTGTGTGAGCGCTTCAATAGTACCCTCAAACAGATGCTCCACATGCTGGTTGAGACCCGAGGACGCGACTGGGAGCGGTACCTCCCACACCTGCTATTCGCTTACCAAGAGGTTCCGCAGGCCTCAACGGGGTTCTCCCTCTTTGAGCTCCTGTACGGCAGGCGAGTCCGGGGACCCCTTGGGTTGGTAAGGGAATCCTGGGAAGAGGAGCCGAACCCTTCTGAAGTGTCCATACTGGAGTATGTCATGCGCTTCCGTGACAAGACGCAGACCTTGATGCAGTTGGTGCATGAAAACACGACGCAGGCTCAGGCTGATCAGAAGCACTGGTACAACCAGAATGCCCAGGAGCAGACCTACCACATGGGTCAAAAGGTGTGGGTGCTGGTCCCCGTACCAAAGAATAAGCTTCAGGCAGCCTGGAAAGGCCCATACGTTGTCCACCAACAGCTCAACCCGGCCACCTACGTGGTCACGCTTGACCACGCTCGGGGTAGGCGAAAGGCCGTTCATGTCAACATGATGAAAGCTCAGCACGAACGGGAACCTTACGTTCTACCAGTCTACAGCCTGCCCGAAGATGGGGAGGAAGACCCCCTCCTGGACATGCTGCCCAAACTAAGGCTGATGGGGCCATTGAGGATGTGAAGGTAAGCGCCTCACTAACAGAATCCCAGCGGTTGCAGTTGCGGACCAAGCTGGAACCCTTCCGGGCCGTGTTCTCCAACTGACCTGGAAGGACTGAGTTAGCGGTCCACGAGGTGGACACTGGGAATCATGCCCCTCTACGGCGGACACCCTATCGGATCTCCGAGGTGCAGCAGGTTATGCGCAAGGAGATCCATGAGATGTTACAGCCGGGGGTGATTCAATGGTGAAAGAGTGCGTGGGCCTCACCTGTAGTTCTTGTGCCCAAGAAGGATTGGACCATCCAGTTCTGCATGGACTACAGGGGGTCAACGCCATCACAGCCTCTGACGCGCACCCAATGCTGCACATTGAGGAGCTGCTTGAGAAGTTAGCTGACGCAAAATACCTGACCATAATGGATCTGAGTCGAGGATACTGGCAGATTCCCTTGAGCCCCGAGGCGCAGAAGTCCGCCTTTATCACACC
This sequence comes from Ranitomeya imitator, assembly GCF_032444005.1. Taxonomy (NCBI): domain Eukaryota; kingdom Metazoa; phylum Chordata; class Amphibia; order Anura; family Dendrobatidae; genus Ranitomeya; species Ranitomeya imitator. Next base: position 205,099,588 of record NC_091288.1, read on the forward strand.
CTTCGGACTGTACGAGTCCACGGTCATGCCCTGCGGCATGAATAATGCCCCAGCCACTTTCCAGTGGATGGTCAACCACCTGCTTCAGGGACTGGAGAAGTACGCGGTGGCATACTTGGATGACATTGCCATCTTCAGTTCCTCTTGGGATGAACACCTGCAGCATCTTGAGGAGGTGATCCAGCGACTTCACTGAGCCGGTCTGACCATCAAGCCCGGAAAGTGCCAGATGGGCATGAGAGAGGTCCACTACCTGGGGCACCGGGTAGTTGGGAAGTCCCTAAAGCCAGAGCCGGGGAAAGTGGATGTGATCGTGTCCTGGCCCACCCCCAGGACCAAGAATCAGGTGATGTCCTTTCTGAGCACTGCCGGGTACTATAGGCACTTTGCACAGAACTATAGTAGCCTGGCAAAACCTTTAACGGACCTCACCAGGAAGAAGCTACCCCACATCGTCAACTGGACCGACGTCTGTTAGGGGGCCTTCCAGGCGTTGAAAACAGCACTGTGCAATGCCCCTGTGCTGAAACCAGTCGACAGCAGTCGACCGTTCTTGGTGCAGACCGACGCCAGCGAGTTTGGCCTCGGTGCTGTGCTCAGCCAGGTTGACTTGGAGGACTAAGAGCATCCCATGTTGCACCTAAGCTGGAAACCTCTTCCGAGGGAAGTGGCCTACTCCACAGTCGAGAAGGAGTCCCTGGCCATAGTCTGGGCCCTGCAACGCTTGCAGCCCTACTTGTATGGTCGCACCTTCACTGTGTTGACTGACCATAACCCTCTGTGCTGGCTACCCGCCACGTGTGGAACCAGGACCGGACTGGGACTAAAATTCAGCCCTGGCATTTGAAGTCACACAGGCCCACTTGTCACATGGTGACTGTATAATATCTTTGTACACTTGTAGGTTACAAGAAGTGAGGGGAGTGTAACACGACTATATAACATATACAGTTAGGGCCAGAAATATTTGGACAGTGACACAAGTTTTGTTATTTTAGCTGTTTACAAAAACATGTTCAGAAATACAATTATATATATAATATGGGCTGAAAGTGCACACTCCCAGCTGCAATATGATAGTTTCCACATCCAAATCGGAGAAAGGGTTTAGGAATCATAGCTCTGTAATGCATAGCGTCCTCTTTTTCAAGGGACCAAAAGTAATTGGACAATGGACTCTAAGGGCTGCAATTAACTCTGAAGGCGTCTCCCTCGTTAACCTGTAATCAATGAAGTAGTTAGAAGGTCAGGGGTGGATTCCAGGTGTGTGGTTTTGCATTTGGAAGCTGTTGCTGTGAGCAGACAACATGCGGTCAAAGGAACTCTCAATTGAGGTGAAGCAGAACATCCTGAGGCTGAAAAAAAAGAAAAAATCCATCAGAGAGATAGCAGACATGCTTGGAGTAGCAAAATCAACAGTTGGGTACATTCTGAGAAAAAAGGAATTGACTGGTGAGCTTGGGAACTCAAAAAGGCCTGGGCGTCCACGGATGACAACAGTGGTGGATGATCGCCGCATACTTAATTTGGTGAAGAAGAACCCGTTCACAACATCAACTGAAGTCCAGAACACTCTCAGTGAAGTAGGTGTATCTGTCTCTAAGTCAACAGTAAAGAGAAGACTCCATGACAGTAAATACAAAGGGTTCACATCTAGATGCAAACCATTCATCAATACCAAAAATAGACAGGCCAGAGTTAAATTTGCAGAAAAACACCTCAAGAAGCCAGCTCAGTTCTGGAAAAGTATTCTATGGACAGATGAGACAAAGATCAACCTGTACCAGAATGATGGGAAGAAAAAAGTTTGGAGAAGAAAGGGAACGGCACATGATCCAAGGCACACCACATCCTCTGTAAAACATGGTGGAGGCAACGTGATGGCATGGGCATGCATGGCTTTCAATGGCACTGGGTCACTTGTGTTTATTGATGACATAAGAGCAGACAAGAGTAGCCGGATGAATTCTGAAGTGTACCGGGATATACTTTCAGCCCAGATTCAGCCAAATGCTGCAAAGTTGATTGGACGGCGCTTCATAGTACAGATGGACAATGACCCCAAGCATACATCCAAAGCTACCCAGGAGTTCATGAGTGCCAAAAAGTGGAACATTCTGCAATGGCCAAGTCAATCTCCAGATCTAAACCCAATTGAGCATGCATTTCACTTGCTCAAATCCAGACTTAAGATGGAAAGACCCACAAACAAGCAAGACCTGAAGGCTGCGGCTGTAAAGGCCTGGCAAAGCATTAAGAAGGAGGAAACCCAGCGTTTGGTGATGTCCATGGGTTCCAGACTTAAGGCAGTGATTGCCTCCAAAGGATTTGCAACAAAATATTGAAAATAAAAATATTTTGTTTGGGTTATGTTTATTTGTCCAATTACTTTTGACCTCCTAAAATGTGGAGTGTTTGTAAAGAAATGTGTACAATTCCTACATTTTCTATCAGATATTTTTGTTCAACCCTTCAAATTAAACGTTACAATCTGCACTTGAATTCTGTTGTAGAGGTTTCATTTCAAATCCAATGTGGTGGCATGCAGAGCCCAACTCGCGAAAATTGTGTCACTGTCCAAATATTTCTGGCCCTAACTGTAATTACAGCTGTATCCAGCATTACAGCTCAGTCTTCATAGAATGTAATGCAGCCAGTCCCCATAGAATGTAATGCAGCCAGCCCCCATAGAATGTAATGCAGCACAGCCCCATAGAATGTAATGCAGCACAGCCCCCATAGAATGTAATGCAGCACAGCCCCCATAGAATGTAATACAGCACAGCCTCCATAGAATGTAATACAGCACAGACCCCATAGAATGTAATACAGCACAGACCCCATAGAATGTAATACAGCACAGACCCCATAGAATGTAATACAGCACAGACCCCATAGAATGTAATGCAGCACAGACCCCATAGAATGTAATGCAGCCAGCCCCCATAGAATGTAATGCAGCACAGCCCCATAGAATGTAATGCAGCCCAGCTCTAGAATGTAATGCAGCCAGCCCCCATAGAATGTAATACAGCACAGGCCCCATAGAATATATTGCAGCACAGCCCCCATAGAATGTAATGCAGCCAGCCCCCATAAAATGTAATGCAGCCCCCCCCCCATAGCCCCACAATCCAGTTATCACTCATTGATATATAATAATAATAAAAAAACAAAACACTCTACTCACCTTTCCTCTTGCCCCGCACTTCTCCTGGCTCCGGTCTCAGCAGCTGCAGTCTGCCCGCCCGGTCACACAGCAGGTGCGCGATGATATGACGTCATCGCGCACCCGCAGTGTCAGCGGCAGGCAGAGCGGGGAATGATGGGAGAGGGAGCGAAAGCAGACGCTCTTTCCTCCATCATTGCATTCAACTGTACCGGCGTCTATGACATATACAACTTGTCCATGACGGCGACATCATTATAAAACTTGCTGACAAAGGGGGTGCTGTCGTCATCATGGACAGGTCAATGTATAGGTCTAAAGTATGGAAACAGCTGGCTGATATAAATGTATATTGTAAAATGGATGGAGATCCAAAGTTCAGTAGTGGTAGAGAGATAGAGATTTGCCTGAAAGAGGCATTGAATTCAAATATCATAGATCAACAATTATATGAGTATTTATGGGCTGAAGCACCTACAACTCCAGTGTTGTATATAATTCCTAAAATACATAAGACACTGGATAATCCACCGGGGCGCCCTATAATTTCGGGAGTGGGTTCAATATTTAATAAAATGGGCATATTTTTGGATAAAATTTTCAACCCCATTGTGAAACAAGGTAAATCTCATATAAAAGGCACAACGGACTTTTTAAGGAAATTGGAGGCGGCAGAATTGGACGGAGAGGTGATAATGGCGTCTTTTGACGTAGTCTCTCTTTACACTTCTATTGACCATGAGAGAGGTCTAAGTGCGATTAAGAAAAAAATGGATTCAGCTGGGTATACAGTGGAGGGCAATGCATTTGTCTTAAGGCTACTAGAAATAATTTTGAAAAGAAATTATTTTCTATTTGGTGAAACATTTTACACACAAAAACGCACAAAAAAGAGCTCTGACTAGCGGTGGGTACCGCGTCTCTAACTGCCACGCCGGCGCGCCGCCCACCTGGGCTCCCATGCATTACCGGTTACCCGGTCTTTGGACATTTCGCTTCCCTGCAGATTCACTCTGCTACAGTGCTGATGTGGGACACTTTTACATGCGGTCATTCACGCATATCTCTAACCCTGCACATTGTTACTGAAGAAGGCCGTCTATTGTGGCCGAAACATTTAACTTGATGACTACATTAAATCATAAAATTCTGCAAAGTTGAGTGGCTAAGTTTATTTTCTCTTGATATATGGTGTTGGACCCTACTTGGGGACCTCTTCGGGTAGTGCATACGGTGTTGTTCCTATTACGAGTCCATAGACACCAAACATGTCAAGGTTCTTTTTTATCTAAGTGGTGAAAAAAAATTCCAAAGTTTGCTTTAAAAAAAAAACAACAAAATTGTGCAATTTTCCAATACCTGTAGCGACTCCATTTTTAGTGTGGGTTTATTTTTTGTCTGCCAAGCTAATAAATAATAATAATAATTTTATTTATATAGCACCAACCTATTTCGAAGCGCTTTACAAATTATAGAGGGGATTTTTACAAAAAATAGACATTACAGCATAACAATAATCACAGATCAAAACAGATACCAATAGGAATGAGGTCACTGCTCGCAAGCTTACAATCTATAGGATTTTTAATGATACCACTTTTGTGCAGATACATTCTTTAGATCGCCCGTTATTACATCTTAATGCATTGTCGAGACGACCAAAGAAACGTAATTCTGTCGTTTCGATTTTTTTTCGCTAAACGGCGTAGCGAGATCAGGCTAACCCTTTTTTTATTGATAGATTGGGCGATTCTGAATGCGGAGATACCAAATATGCGTATAGTTGATTTTATTTTTATTGTTTTATTTTTTTTTTTAACCATAAAATTTTTATTTTATTAAACATTTTAGAACAAAACAGGGTCTTACAAGCATTTAGTTTCTGTATAGAATGCATGAACAGTAAACGATATAAACAATATAGACGATATAAGGCCATCAATGACCTTAATTCTACAAAGACGTAAATGACAAAGACAAGACAATAAGGGGTAGAGGGAAGGGAGGAAAGAGAGAAGAGGAAAAAAAAAAAAAAAGGGAAAAACCTCAGTTAAATCGATTAATCAAATCCGAACTCAGTCGCACTACAGGTCGGATCCCGCTGCATAATAATCCCACGGGGACCATATAGCCTGGAAGCGCACCACCGAGTCATTTAGTAAGGCTGTAAGGTGTTCCATCCTTCTGACATCCATGATCCGTCCAAGGAGGATCTGAAGCGAAGGGGGACTCGGCTGTCTCCAAAGACGCGCAATCAGGCATCTGGCCGCCGTAAGGATATGTTGCAATAATCTATTGGAAAGTTTGCCCATACCCGGCGCCCCGTGACCCAGGAGAAGCACTAGCGGGTTTAGTTCTATGTCTGCATGCAATACCTTATGTATGAGGGACTTAACCTGACCCCAAAAGGGCACAATTTTTGGGCATGACCAAAATATGTGGACAAGAGACCCAGTGCTTCCCCCACATCTCCAACAGGAGGGAGGGATAGAGGGATTCAGTCCATGCAGAAACTCTGGAGTGTGATACCAGTGCATTAGTATCTTATAGATATTTTCTCTATAGAGAGTACACACTGATGATTTTGCGGCATTCCTCCAAATGACAGACCACTCTCGGGGAGAAATACGCCGCTCCAAGGCGGCCTCCCACTTGCGCATATATAGAAAAGATTCACCAGACCCATCCTGTGGATCCGATAAAATGTTGTAAATTTCTGAAATCAGACCCCTGGTGTTCACACCTCTCCTGCAAATTTTCTCGAAATCCGTGGGGATAGAAGCTCCCGCTTTACCATATAGGGAGTTGGCAAAATCTCTAATTTGTAGGTATTGAAAGAATTCCCTGTTGGAAATCGAGAAATGTTGCTTAAGATAATCAAAGGAGTGAATCTCCATGGTCTCCCCGTCTATAATGTCCGCAAATCTAAATAGGCCTGCTTTAAGCCAAGGGTGAACCATAGGAGATTCTAAACTGCCTGGGAGCTGTGGATGATAGATGAAGGACAAGGACAAGGAGCAAGGTGACATGAGGGCGAATCTCCGTGTGCAGGTGTTCCAAATGTCACGAGTGGACTGCATGGGGCCTAGAAGGGGTGGAAAGGACTTACATTGTGCTGGCGACCATAAAAGAGAGTTAGGGTGTATTGGGGCAAGCCATAATTTCTCTATTTCATTCCACCTGCTGTAGGCCCATAGGGACGTCCAGCAGGGGATTCTCCTCAGGTGTGTAGCCCAGTAGTATTTAAGAATATTTGGCACAGAAAGCCCTCCCCTGGTCTTATGAGCTGTGAGAACCTCCTTAGCCACTCTATGGCGCTTTTGTTGCCATATGAACCTAATAATAGCCGCCTGAAGGGACTTCAGTTCCGAGACCGGAACTCCAACTGGGAGGGTCTCAAAGGCGTAGATCAATCTGGGTAAAAGACTCATTTTTACCGCCGCTATCCGACCCATCCACGAGAGAGGAAGTGATTGCCATTTAGTTAGGTGGGCTTTTGATTCTTTAAAGAGGGAGGGGAAATTTAGTTTGTAGAGGGTCTCGTATGAGGACGTAATATTCACCGCCAAATATTTCACAGCATCCTGTTTCCACCTGAATTTAAAATTCAGGCGTAGATGGTCCCATACCTCAGGGGGGATGTTCAGCGGCATAGCCTCCGTTTTGCTGGAATTGATTTTATATCCAGATAGGTCCCCGTATCTCCTCAAAGCCCTCATGAGGTTCGGAAGGGACACGTGGAGATTAGTAAGCGTCAATAGAACATCATCTGCAAATAGTGAGATCTTAAAAGATTTACTCCCAACCATCACCCCAGAGATATTGGGGTCCCGTCGTATGGACGCTGCCAGGGGCTCTATGCAAAGGGCAAACAGAAGAGGCGACAAAGGGCACCCCTGCCTGGTGCCATTCGATATAGTGAATGGTTTAGATGTACAGAGAGGAAGTTTTATGGCCGCTGTAGGGTGGTTATATAGGGATCTCAGCGCGGACAAAAATCCCCCAGAAATGCCAAAGACCCGCATCGTACTAAAAAGGAATGGCCAGGAGAGGCGATCGAAAGCCTTCTCGGCGTCGAGGCTCAGTACTAATGTTTGCAATTTCTTTCGGTTCGAGATGTCCACCAAGTCGACAACCCTCCTAGTGTTATCACCCCCCTGACGGCATGGAATAAAGCCCACTTGGTCTTTATGAATAATCGAGGGTAGCCATTTATTAAGTCTGGAGGCCAGCAGCTTGGTGAACACCTTCAAATCCGAATTCAAAAGGGCTATTGGCCTATAGTTTGCACAGTCCAAGGGGTCCCTAGGCGGCTTTGGAAGGATGAGGTGGGAATGTAGCATTGTGGACGGGATTGGCTCGCCTTGCAAGAAGGAGTTAAATACCGAGGTCATGTGAGGAAGAAGTGTTTTGGCGAATGTCTTATAGTAAAAATACGTCAGACCATCAGGGCCAGGTGATTTTCCCATGGGTAGGGACTCCAAAACCTCCTCTACCTCTTCGGGGGATACTGCGTTATTTAAAGATTCAATCGCCTCACTAGGTAGTGAGGGGAGATCTAAGGTAGCAAGATAGTCTCCAATAGCCCCTGAACCCTGGGAACCATCAGCCGATGGGGGACCGAGATTGTACAGTTTTTTGTAGAAATTATAAAAAATGTCAGCTATGGCATCAGGATGATATTATTGTTTTATTTTAAAAGGGGGATGATTTGAACTTTTATGTTTTTTTTCTTTTTTTCATATTTTTAAATACTTTTTTTTTACTTTTGGCAAGCTTTAATAGTCTCCTAGGGAGGCTAGAAGCTGCCACAACTCGATCGCCTCTGCTACGTAGAAGTGATGCTCAGATCACCTCTATGTAGCCGAATTACAGCACTGCTATGAGCGCCGATCCTAGGGTGGCGCTCATAGCAATCTGATATCAACAACCATAGAGGTATTCAGGAGACCTCTGGTTGTCATGCCGATGCACTGCTGACCCCCGATCACGTGACGGGGGTCAGCAGGGCGCGTTTTTCCGGCCCGATGGCCGAAAGCGCTTGTTTAATGCCGCTGTCAGAGTTTGAAAGAGTGATTTAACTAGTTAATAGGTGCGGGCGGATCACGATAACACCCGCGCCTATTGCGGGCACATGTCAGCTGTTTTCAACAGCTGACACGTCGCGGCTTTGAGGTGGGCTCACTGCCAAAGCCCACCTCAAAGCGGGGCTTCTGACGTCAAACGAACTATCCCATTCGATGTCAGAAAGGGGTTAAATGGACATAGGTATACAAATGGTATAGTTACCTTGAGGATATAACACGGGGTAACCCACCACACCCAAAGTTCATAATAAAGTACAATGTGTCTGAAAAAAAACAAAAAAACATTCAAGCGAGAACTAATATGTTGAAAAAAATTGTTTTGACCACAATAACGTGATACATGTCATATTTGGGCTTGGTCATTAAGGGGTTAAAATGGCTTCTTCCGACTATGAGTTCTTTGATGGCTAACAAGATGTGATTTTTTAATAAAACATTTCCCACATTCTGAACATGAAAATGGCTTCTCTCCAGTGTGACGTCTCTCATGGTTAACAAGAACTGATTTGTAAGAAAAACATTTCCCACATTCTGAACATGAATATGGCTTCTCTCCGGTGTGACGTCTCTCATGGTTAACAAGAACTGATTTGTAAGAAAAACATTTCCCACATTCTGAACATGAATATGGCTTCTCTCCGGTGTGACGTCTCTCATGGTTAACAAGAACTGATTTGTAAAAAAAACATTTGCCACATTCTGAACATGAAAATGGCTTCTCTCCGGTGTGAACAATCTCATGGGTAACAAGATGAGATTTCATAGTAAAACATTTGCCACATTCTGAACATGAAAATGGCTTCTCTCCGGTGTGAACAATCTCATGGTGAATAAGATGATGTTTCTTAGTAAAACATTTCCCACATTCTAAACATGAATATGGCTTCTCTCCGGTGTGACGTCTCACATGCTTAACAAGAACTGATTTGTCAGAAAAACATTTTCCACATTCTGAACTTGAAAATGGCTTCACTCCGGTGTGAATTCTCTCATGTATAATAAGATGAGATTTCTTAGTAAAACATTTGCCACATTCTGAACATGAAAATGGCTTCACTCCGGTGTGAATTCTCTCATGTATAATAAGATGAGATTTCTTAGTAAAACATTTGCCACATTCTGAACATGAAAATGGCTTCTCTCCAGTGTGACGCCTCTCATGGTCAACAAGAGCTGATTTGTCAAAAAAACATTTCCCACATTCTGAACATGAATATGGCTTCTCTCCGGTGTGACGTTTCACATGCTTAACAAGAACTGATTTGTCAGAAAAACATTTTCCACATTCTGAACATGAAAATGGCTTCACTCCGGTGTGAATTCTCTCATGTATAATAAGATGAGATTTCTTAGTAAAACATTTGCCACATTCTGAACATGAAAATGGCTTCACTCCGGTGTGAATTCTCTCATGTATAATAAGATGAGATTTCTTAGTAAAACATTTGCCACATTCTGAACATGAAAATGGCTTGTCTCCTGTATGAATTATTTGATGTACAACAAGAGATGATTTATCTGTGAAACATTTCCCACATTCTAAACATGAAAATGGCTTCTCTCCAGTGTGAACAATCTCATGGCTAATAAGATGAGATTTCTTAGTAAAACATTTGCCACATTCTGAACATGAAAATGGCTTGTCTCCTGTATGAATTCTTTGATGTACAACAAGAGATGATTTATCTGTGAAACATTTCCCACATTTTGAACATGAAAATGGCTTCACTCCGGTGTGAATTCTCTCATGCATAATAAGATGAGATTTCTTAGTAAAACATTTCTCACATACTGAGCATGAAATGGTCTTCTTTCTTGTGGGCTCTCTTATTTTGCTTAAAATTCTGTGATGAATTAGGAGATAGTACTTTAGAAGGATCAGATGATAGTTCTTTGATATGAAGGGCTGAGGGTATATCTGAGATGTTGCTATGCTCTTCGCATGTATCTTGTGTGATGCTACAATCATCCATTTTAAAATCTAGAGATATCAGATGTCCTGCAGAGATGTTGGTCCAATCATCTGCCAAGAACAAAATAAATGTAAAAATTACATTCATCTACATCTGAACCTTAAAAATGTACAAAAAAAGCAAAAGTATAAAATTCCATACAGATTGTAAGGTATATAGCAATGTTCTATTAAGGTATGTAGCAATATTCTACATAAAGCCGAAACCCAGAAGTAAGTGCCAAGAGCGGTGCCTGCGCCGCTCCTGACACTTTAACCCCCTAAATGCTGCTATCGATACTGATCGCAGCATTTAGAACGCAAAGAGATGTGGCCCGGGTCATCATGACGACATCTGGGTCACCAGGCTACAGCAAGCTCCAAAGACCATGGTAAGAGCAAGGTCTGTGGAGCTTGGGTCAGTGTATAACTGAAGCTGTGATGCAGTGGTCCCCAACTCCAGGCCTCGAGGGCCACCAACAGTGCAGGTTTTCAGGATTTCCTTAGTATTGCACAGGGGTTGGATTCCATTGTTATATTATGTACATTGCATCGGGGTGGGGCTTATTGGTCCTATATTTAGGCCTATTTTAAATGGTTTTATTCTGTGGTTGTTGTTTTTTTGAGGTGTAATTAAAGTATATATATTTGACTTTTGTATTTCCTGGGTGTGCATACCATTTTTTGGTCTTGTCTTTTCTTCTTTGTGCTCTGTTTATGGTATTTTACAGACCAGGTTTTGCACCCTGTTGTGCTATATATGCAGGGGTGCCCCCCTTATATTCATGTTTAGAAACTACTGTTTGGGTGCACGGCAGAGCTAGGAAGAAAAGGAGCACCATTTGACTTTTTGAATGAAAAATTAGCTCCAACCTTTAGCGGACACCATGTCGCGTTTGGAGAGCCCCTGATGTGCCTAAACATTGGAGCTCCCCCACAAGTAACCCCATTTTGGAAACTAGACCTCCCAAGGAACTAATCTAGATGTGCGATGAGAACTTTGAACCCCCATGTGCTATACAGAAGTTTATAACACAGAGCCGTGAAAATAAAAAATCATTTTTCTTCCCTGAAAAATTATTTTTTAACCCACAATTTTTTTTCTCACAAGAGTAAAAAGAGAAATTGGACCCCAAAAGTTGTTGTCCAGTTTGTCCTGAGTACGCCGATACCCCATATGTGGGGTGAAACCACTGTTTGGGCTCGGAAGGGAAGTAGTGACGTTTTGGAATGCAGACTTTGATGGAATGGTCTGCGGACGTCATGTTACGTTTGCAGAGCCCCTGATGTGCCTACACAGTAGAAACCCCCCACAAGTGACCCCATTTTGGAAACTAGACCCCTCAAGGAACTAATCTAGATGTGTGGTGAGAACTTTGAACCCCCAAGTGCTTCACATAAGTTTATAACGCAGAGCCATGAAAGTAAAAAATCATCTTTTTTAACCACAAAAATAAGTTTTTAGCCCCATTTTTTTTTTTCCCTAAGGGTATCAGGAGAAATTAGACCCCAAAGTTGTTGTGCAATTTTTTCTGAGTATGCTTGTGCCCCATATGTTTGGGCGCACGGAAGGGAGGGACCACTATTAGACTATTTGAACGCAAGATTGGCTGGAATCAATAGTGGCGCCATGTTGCGTTTGGAGAACCCTGATGTGCCTAAACAGTGGAAACCCCTCAATTCTAACTCCAACGCTAACCCAAACACACCCCTACCTTAATCCCAACTCTAGCCATAACCCTAATCACAACCCTAACCCCAACACACCCCTAAGCACAACCCTAACCCTAACATACCCCTATCCGTAATCCCAACTCTAACCATAACCACAAGCCTAACCCTAACCCCAACACACCCCTAACCCTAATCTTAACCCTATTTCCAATCTTAACCCTATTTCCAACCCCAAACCTAATTCCAACCTTAACCCTAAGTCTATGTGCCCACGCTGCGGATTCGTGTGAGGATTTTTCCGCAGTTTTTTAAAAAACCGCAGGTAAAACGCACTACGTTTTACCGATGATTTCCAGTGTTTTTTGTGTGTATTTCACCTGCGGATTCCTATTAAGGAACAGGTGTAAAACGCTGTGCAATCCCCACAAAGAAATGACATGCTGCGGAAAATACAACGAAGCGTTTCCGCGTGGTATTTTCCGCACCATGGGCACAGCAGATTTGGTTTTCCATAGGTACTGTAAACGTGATGGAAAACTGCTACGAATCTGCAGTGGCCAATCCGCTGCGGATCCGCAGCCAAATCCGCACCGTGTGCACATAGCCTAATTCTAACTCTAATTCGGGGGCGGTGGATCGGCGGCAGATCGCAGTCTCCAGCCATGGCCAATGATATTGCAGCATTGGCCATGGCTGGATTGTAATATTTCACCAATTTTCATTGGTGAAATATTGCGATTGCTCTGATTGAAAGTTAAACATCACTTTTAACAGCCAATAAGAGCGATCGTAGCCACAGATGGGCGAAGCCACCCCCCCCCCCCCGGGCTCAAGTACCACTCCCCTTGTCCCTGCAGGATGGATGAAATCAGTTAGCCCTTTCAACGGACCTGCAGGAGCGTGATCCGACCATGACAAATATGCTGCGTCACAGGTCGGATTGGCACAGGTTTTCATGACGTATACGCTGCGTCAAAGGTCAGGAAGGAGTTAAGTGTGATATGTTGCCTAAAAAAGCCATAAAAATTCAAAGCTTGAAAATTGCTAAATTTTCACTAAATTTCCGATATTTTCACAAATAAACACAAGTCATATTGAACAAATGTTACCACTATCCTGAAGTACAAAATGTCACGAAAAAAAATATCAGAATCACTGGGATCCGTTGAAGCATTTCATAGTCATTATGAAGTGACACTGGTCGGAATTTAAAAAAATTGACCTGCTTAGGAAGGTGAAAACGCCTTCGAGGTGAAAGGGTTATTAGCTTAACAAATTGTCAATTACATGATGTCATGATTGCACAAAGAATCACATTTTCTTACGTTCATTCCTGATCATTGTCTACTACAAAAATCAAATGATAAAAAAAAAAAATTCCTCATCGATAGCATATTTTATACGAGCATAAAAATGTTCAGTCGGCAGCGCATCCCTCGTATAAATATAAAATGTTCAGCAATAATAAAAAACGAATGAGAGAGGAGAATCAAACTATCATCTCTACATCAAATAGAAAGCCAAAAAGCCTCAATTAACTTCCTATGTCATTCAGTTGTATTCTCCTTGAAGCCACTACCTTTTCACTTTCATGTGAAGCGGTGGGCTGTAACATTCACCTCTTTCTGAGCAGTTACAGCTCCCTGCACCACCTCAATGACTGGAAGTGAGTGGCTAAAGAGAAAACATTACTTCATTTTCTCCCTGCAGCCACTCTTCCAGTAAAACTGCTTTAAATGCTATTTACCCTCAGATTACCATTATGACTGCAGGTAAATATTTATTTTGTAGCTCACAGTTACTTTTTAAGGGTCCATTTAGACAGGCAGATATTGGCTTGTGATGAATACTCGCTGATAATATGGGAGCATGTTTATTCTCTCTCCCCATAGAGCACAGATGAATACTTCATTCATTCATGTCTATGGAGGATTCGGGAGAGGCAGCAACCTCAGGTATAATTGTAGGTTTATGGTAACATCACTAATTATATGTCTATGTCTGTGGCCTGGACTGTTCTTGAATAATGAATAATATATATATTCCATATATATATAAAATTGGGTTCCCTGTAGAATGTAAGCCCACAAGGGCAGGGTCCTCTCCCCTCTGTATCAATCTGTAATTGTTAGTTTTCTTACTGTAAGTGATATCTGTAATTTGTATGTAACCACTTCTCATGTACAGCACCATGGAATCAATGGTTCTATATAAATAATAATAATATATTGCATACCCTGGAGTGAACGGCGTCAAAATTATGTCTATTGTTCAGTGACTACTAGGGTTGAGCGACTTTTCATTTTTTGAGGTTGAGTCGCGTTTCACGAAACCCAACTTTCTCAAAAGTCGAGTCGAGTGAAATCGGCCGATTATCTTGAAAGGTCGGGGTATCGGCCAAAACACGAAACCCAATGCAAGTCAATGGGAAATCTCTATATATTTATATTTACTTCAGCACCGTATAGCAGAAAAGCCAGTAATTCAATTGCCGGCTTTTCATTTCTCCTTCCTAAACCCGACATGATATGAGACTTGGTTTACATACAGTAAACCATGTCATATTCCCATTTTTTTTGCATATTCCACACTACTGTTAGTAGTGTGTATGTGCAAAATTTGGGCGCGGTAGCTATTAAATTTAAGGGTTAAATCGCGGAAAAAATTGGTGTGAGCTCCCGCGCAATTTTCTCCGCCAGAGTGGTAAAGCCAGTGACTGAGGGCAGATATTAATAGCCTGGAGAGGGTCCACGGTTATTGGCCCCCCCGGCTATAAACATCTGCCCCCAGCCACCCCAGAAAAGGCACATCTGGAAGATGCGCCTATTCTGGCACTTGGCCACTCTCTTCCCATTCCCGTGTAGCGGTGGGATATGGGGTAATGAAGGGTTAATGTCACCTTGCTATTTTAAGGTGACATTAAGCCAGATTAATAATGGAGAGGCGTCAATTATGACACCTATCCATTATTAATCCAATTGTATGAAATGGTTAAAAAAACACACACATTATTACAAAGTCTTTTAATGAAATAAAGACACAGGTTGTTGTAATATTTTATTAGACTCTTAATCCACCTGAAGACCCTCGACCTGTAACAAATTAAAAATAATAAACCAACAATATCTCATACCTAAAAAAATATTCTGCATTCCTGAAGAATAATTTATGTCTGGCACACGCCACCTTAACCCCTTTACCCCCAAGGGTGGTTTGCACGTCAATGACCAGGCAAATTTTTACAATTCTGACCACTGTCCCTTTATGAGGTTATAACTCTGGAACGCTTCAACGGATCCTGGTGATTCTGACATTGCTTTCTCGTGACATATTGTACTTCATGATAGTGGTAAAATTTCTTTGATAGTACCTGCGTTTATTTGTGAAAAAAACGGAAATTTGGCGAAAATTTCGCAATTTTCAAACTTTGAATTTTTATGCAATTAAATCACAGAGATATGTCACACAAAATACTTAATGAGTAACATTTCCCACATGTCTCCTTTACATCAGCATAATTTTGGAACCAAATTTTTTTTTTGTTAGGGAGTTATAAGGGTTAAAAGTTGACCAGCAATTTCTCATTTTTACAACACCATTTTTTTTAGGGACCACATCTCATTTGAAGTCATTTTGAGGGGTCTATATGATAGAAAATACCCAAGTGTGACACCATTCTAAAAACTGCACCCCTCAAGGTGCTCAAAACCACATTCAAGAAGTTTATTAACCCTTCAGGTGTTTAATAGGAATTTTTGGAATGTTTAAATAAAAATGAACATTTAACTTTTTTACACAAAAAATTTACTTCAGCTCCAATTTGTTTTATTTTACCAAGGGTAACAGGAGAAAATAGACCCGAAAAGTTGTTGTCCAATTTGTCCTGAGTATGCTGATACCCCATTTGTGGGGGTAAACCACTGTTTGGGCACATGGGAGAGCTTGGAAGGGAAGGAGCGCCGTTTGACTTTTCAATGCAAAATTGACAGGAATTGAGATGGGACGCCATGTTGCGTTTGGAGAGCCACTGATGTGCCTAAACATTGAAACTCCCCACAAGTGACACCATTTTGGAAAGTAGACCCCCTAAGGAACTTATCTAGAGGTGTGGTGAGCACTTTGACCCACCAAGTGCTTCACAGAAGTTTATAATGCAGATCCGTAAAAATAAAAAATCATATTTTTTCACAAAAATTATATTTTTGCCCCCAATTTTTTATTTTTCCAAGGGTAAGAGAAGAAATTGGACCTCAAAAGTTGTTGTCCAATTTGTCCTGAGTACGCTGATACCCCATTTGTGGGGGTAAACCACTGTTTGGGCACATGGGAGAGCTTGGAAGGGAAGGAGCGCCGTTTGACTTTTCAATGCAAAATTGACAGGAATTGAGATGGGACGCCATGTTGCGTTTGGAGAGCCACTGATGTGCCTAAACATTGAAACCCCCCACAAGTGACACCATTTTGGAACGTAGACCCCCTAAGGAACTTATCTGGATGTGTGGTGAGCACTTTGACCCACCAAGGGCTTCACAGAAGTTTATAATGCAGAGCCATAAAAATAAAACAAAATTTTTTTCCCACAAAAATTATTTTTTAGCCCCCAGTTTTGTATTTTCCCTAGGGTAACAGGAGAAATTTGACCCCCAAAGTTGTTGTCCAATTTGTCCTGAGTACGCTGATACCCGATATGTGGGGGGGAACCACCGTTTGGGCGCATGGGAGGGCTCGGAAGGGAAGGAGCATCATTTGGAATGCAGACTTAGATGGATTGGTCTGCAGGCGTCACATTGCGTTTGCAGAGCCCCTAATGTACCTAAACAGTAGAAACCCCCCACAAGTGACCCCATATTGGAAACTAGACCCCTCAATGAACTTATCTAGATGTGTTGTGAGAACTTTGAATCCCCAAGTGTTTCACTACAGTTTATAACGCATAGCCGTGAAAATAAAAAATCTTTTTGTTTTCCCACAAAAATTATTTTTTAGCCCCCAGTTTTGTATTTTCCCAAGGGTAACAGGAGAAATTGGACCACAAAAGTTGTTGTCCTATTTGTCCTGAGTACGCTGATACCCCATATGTGAGGGTAAACCCCTGTTTGGGCACACGGGAGAGCTCCGAAGGGAAGGAGCACTGTTTTACTTTTTCAACGCAGAATTGGCTGGAATTGAGATCGGACGCCATGTCGTGTTTGGAGAGCCCCTGATGTGCCGAAACAGTGGAAACCCCCCAATTATAACTGAAACCCTAATCTAAACACACCCCTAACCCTAATTCCAACAGTAACCCTAACCACACCTCTAACCCTGACACACCCCTAACCCTAATCCCAACCCTATTCCCAACTGTAAATGTAATCTAAACCCTAACCCTAACTTTAGCCCCAACCCTAACTGTAGCCCCAACCCTAACCCTAGCCCTAACCCTAGCTTTAACCCTAGCCCTAGCCCTAATGGGAAAATGGAAATAAATACATTTTTTTTTATTTTTCCCTAACTAAGGGGGTGATGAAGGGGGGTTTGATTTACTTTTATAGCGAGTTTTTTAGGGGATTTTTATGATTGGCAGCTGTCACACACTGAAAGACGCTTTTTATTGCAAAAAATATTTTTTGCAATACCACATTTTGAGAGCTATAATTTTTCCATATTTTGGTCCACAGAGTCATGTGAGGTCTTGTTTTTTACGGGACGAGTTGACGTTTTTATTGAAAACATTTTTGGGCACGTGACATTTTTTGATCGCTTTTTATTCCGATTTTTGTGAGGAAGAATGACCAAAAACCAGCTATTCATGAATTTCTATTGGGGGAGGCGTTTATACCGTTCCGCGTTTGGTAAAATTGATAAATCAGTTTTATTCTTCGGGTCAGTACGATTACAGCGATACCTCATTTATATCATTTTTTTATGTTTTGGCGCTTTTATACGATAAAAACTATTTTACAGAAAAAATAATTATTTTTGCATCGCTTTATTCTCAGGACTATAACTTTTTAATTTTTTTGCTAATGATGCTGTATGGCGGCTCGTTTTTTGCGGGACAAGATGACATTTTCAGCGGTACCATCGTTATTTATATCTGTCTTTTTTATCGCGTGTTATTCCACTTTTTGTTCGGCGGTATGATAATAAAGCGTTGTTTTTTGCCTCTTTTTTTTTTTTCTTACGGTGTTTACTGAAGGGGTTAACTAGTGGGACAGTTTTATAGGTCGGGTCGTTACAGACGCGGCGATACTAAATATGTGCACTTTTATTGTTTTTTTTTTTTTTATTTAGATGAAGAAATGTATTTATGGGAATAATATTTTTTTTTTTTCATTATTTTGGAATATTTTTTTTTATTTTTTTTTACGCATTTGGAAAATTTTTTTTTTACTTTTTTACTTTGTCCCAGGGGGGGACATCACAGATCAGTGATCTGACAGTTTGCACAGCACTCTGTCAGATCACTGATCTGACTAGCAGCGCTGCAGCCTTCACAGTGCCTGCTCTGAGCAGGCTCTGTGAAGCCACCTCCCTCCCTGCAGGACCCGGATCCGCGGCCATCTTGGATCCGGGCCTGGAGCAGGGAGGGAGGGAGGTAAGACCCTCGCAGCAACGCGATCACATCGCGTTGCTGCGGGGGGCTCAGGGAAGCCCGCAGGGAGCCCCCTCCCTGCGCGGTGCTTCCCTGCACCGCCGGCACATCGCGATCATCTTTGATCGCGGTGTGCCAGGGGTTAATGTGTCGGGGGCGGTCCGTGACCGCTCCTGGCACATAGTGCCGGATGTCAGCTGCGATAAGCAGCTGACACCCGGCCGCGATCGGCGGCGCTCCCCCCGTGAGCGCTGCCGATCGCTATGACGTACTATCCCGTTCAGGGTCAGATAAGCCCAGGGCACCTCGACGGGAGAGTACGTCTAAGGTCACAGAGGGGTTAAGGACAAGGTACCTTTATAAGCAGCGATATTTGGCTCTGTGTGAGAACTGGTTAATTTCTGCTCTCACCATAATATAATATTGAGATTTAGTTGACAATATGAATTGTGTCTGTTGCAATGTTAGGGTACCGTTACACTATACGATTTACCAACGATCACGACCAGCGATACGACCTGGCCGTGATCGTTGGTAAGTCGTTGTGTGGTCGCTGGAGAGCTGTCACACAGACAGCTCTCCAGCGACCAACGATGCCGAAGTCCCCGGGTAACCAGGGTAAACATCGGGTTACTAAGCGCAGGGCCGCGCTTAGTAACCCGATGTTTACCCTGGTTACCAGCGTAAAAAAAACAAACACTACATACTTACATTTCGGTGTCCGTCAGGTCCCTTGCCGTCTGCTTCCCGCACTCACTGACTGCCGGCCGTAAAGTGAAAGCACAGCACAGCGGTGAGTCACCGCTGTGCGTCACCACTGTGCTCTGCTTTCACTTTACGGCCGGCAGCCAGTGAGTGCAGGGAAGCAGACGGCAAGGGACCTGACGGACACCGGAATGTAAGTATGTAGTGTTTGGTTTTTTTTATGCTGGTAACCAGGGTAAACATCGGGTTACTAAGCGCGGCCCTGCGCTTAGTAACCCGATGTTTACCCTGGTTACAAGCGAACGCATCGCTGCATCGGTGTCACACACGCCGATCCAGCGATGACAGCGGCAGATCCAGCGACGAAAGAAAGTTCCAAACGATCTGCTACGACGTACGATTCTCAGCAGGATCCCTGATCGCTGCTGCGTGTCAGACACAGCGATATCGTATGGATATCGCTGGAACGTCACGGATCGTACCGTTGTAGCGACAAAAGTGCCACTGTGTGACGGTACCCTTACATCACTCTATCAGATGCTATCACTGGACACCATGTGGACAGGATGTGGCGCCTCTGTGGTTGTGGTTATTTTATCTGTTGGTATCTGTTATCTATTTGGTAATCACCTCTTAACACAGACTGAGAAAAATTATGCTGACAACACTTCATTCTAAATTTGTAAAATACCAGTGATATTATATTTTATTATATTCAACACTGCTGTATGCTGTTACATATCATGCTGTAATCCGGCTGAAATGTGCTGTGTTTGATACATAATATTTTTTTGAATAAAATCTTTAAAACTCATACAATGTCTGTCACTTTTTCATAATATTGAGAAATATACTATCATATTAATAGTAGCCAAATAATCGTATTTGATAGAGACATATATAATATCACACTATCAAATTCATTGTGTAACACAACATGATAATAAGTCTGACATTGATTGACTATCAAAGCTATTTTGATCTTGTCACTATCGAAATCATTGCGCCGTACAGACACAAAATAGTAATAACCATTTAATTGATAGCAACATTATCAAACCAGTTAATTTAATGATTTGATAATGCTCCTATCAATGTTAATAGATGCACTAATAACACTACAAAATATAACAGGGGATGGGCTACACACTGCGGAGGGGAGGGGTCACACACTGCGGAGGGGAGGGGTCACACTGCGGAGGGGAGGGGTCACACACTGCGGAGGGGAGGGGATAGACAGTTTAATACACTTTGATAGGGGGCGGGCACCTGTCAGATTAGATGTGACGAGTAATAGGTATGTTACACTACTACTCACAGCCGCTGTTATCACACACAGCGCCGTGTATAATCTGAATTTTCATTGAATTGGGGACACTACGGAAAAAAAACAAAACAAAGAAAACACATAATATAAAACATCTAACCTATAATTGTCTATTCTGGTGAATGAGGAGAATGTGACTATTCGCTTATTTATTTTGTGTTGATTCCTCATCAGGACGGTTACCTGTAGGAACTTCCTCTTTGCACCGCCACTCATCTCCCCGCATATCACTTTCTCCTTTCTCCATTACGGCTTTAGTTTGATTTCTCAGCAGATTTTCCCAGGATTTCAAAACTGTGAAAATAATGTAAAAGTCAGACGGAAGGAAAACTCACGTGGAATGTTCAATATAGACGCTTTTACTACAAACTCGAGTGGAATCTGAGCCGACATTTGATTGCGAGATCGCTACCACCAATATCACCAGTGCTGCCCTCAGCGTCAGTACAGCAACACCTAGTGATGGAAGCAGGGGTCACTGGAGTCGGGTCCGCTAAGTGTACTACATTACGACAAAATTATTTCCTTCATTAATTTCTCTTCATATTTCGGGTGCACTAACATTTTTAATTTTTCATCATATAAAGATTGCCTTGTCTGGAAGTTTTGTATTTTTGGCGTACACACTATATTATGTCATTTCCTTATGATATAAATATCATTTTAGAGAAATCGTCTGTCCCTTTTTAATAATTTACACACAGCAAAGTATGGTATAAACCATAGAAATAAAACACGTTTATGTGAGAGAACGTGAAGGAGCCACATCTCGTCACCCGTCTGATATCAATATTATGTCAGCGGGATCACGTGGTAAGGTCTCCCCACTTGTAGCAACGTAACGTGACGTTCCACATCCCCTAGGGACAAATAAGGTCAGCTTGGCACAGTTCTACACAGACCCCCTCCTGTCCACACGGGCCCAGGGAGGTACCGGGAGTGAGAGGTGGCCCAAGAAGCCACTGACGTGGCACTACACTCGGCCACAACCCTGACAGGCTGAAAGGCCCCTTTCACTAACCCCAGTGAAACATAACCTTATCAACCTGGGAGAACTGCCACCAGTTCCTCGTTCGATATATGCCTGGTCCGTTAACAGGGTTATATCGGGCCAGAAACCAGCCCCCAGTACTATTTGAGATTAGGACGAGAAACAGATGTGTGGATTTATGAATGGACATAAAAGAGCAGCTAAAGGTAAAATTATATATTTAATAGCCTTAAGGCAGGGGTGGGGACTCTTTTTTCTACCAAGGGCCATTTGGATATTTATACTATCCTTCGGGGGCCGTACAAACACTGCCCACAAAGTCCATCCTGACTCTTGCACTGGTGTTAGGACATAATCTTTCATTGCATGCCCTTCAGTGTTTATTAGTGAACACTGTGTGTGTGTACTAACAGAGTAAGAAGAAATTAATGAGCTGGTGGCAATCAAAATACAGCTCCATGCCCAAAAATGTGGTCCCTGAGAATGCTCGGGGGCCTGATAAAAGGTCATCGAGGGCCGTAAATGGCCCTGGGGCCTGAGGTTTCTCACCCCAGCCTTAAGGGCACACTAGACAATACACTATATATACAATGGTTAATCGAAGATGAGCTAAGCCCACCAGCATCATGGTCTTATCTACAGCATTCTGTAATGCTGTAGATAAGCCCCTGATGTAACCTGAAAGATGAGAAAAAGAGGTTAGATTATACTCACCTGGGGGGGTGGTACGGTCCGGGACCTCCCATCTTCATAGGATGACGTCCTCTTCTTTTCTTCCCGCCACGGCTCCGGCGCAGGCGTACTTTGTCTGTCCTGTTGAGGGCAGAGCAAAGTACTGCAATGCGCAGGCGCCGGGCCTCTCTGACCTTTCCCGATGCCTGCTCACTGCAGTACTTTGCTCTGCCCTCAACAGGACAAAGTACGCCAGAGCCGCAGCGTGAATACAAGAAGAGGACGTCATCGTAAGAAGATGGGAGGCCCCGGACCGCGACGCCCATCGGATCGGACCGCCCCTGGGTGAGTATAATCTAACCTCTTTTTCACATCTTTTAGAATACATCGGGGGCTAATCTACAGCATTACAGAATGCATTACAGAGTGCTGGAGATAAGCCCCTGATGCCGGTGGCCGCAGCTCATATTCGATTTTAGGGGTGACAGGTTCCCTTTAAATGAAGTATTGGTTGATATTTTGGCAAAAATTAGATAAGCTCAAAATCCAACGTCAAGGATCCTCATACTGATTTCAAAAACAGCAACATAGAAAAATGTTTTCAGGATGAAGCCAGGACGGTAATGGGTTGTGAGCTTCAGCAACGTCTCTCTCTCTTCCTTCCTTTCTCTCTTCCCTCCTTTCTCCTGTCTTTTTCCTCCTATCTCTCTCACCTCCCGTCTCTTTCCTCCCGTCTCTCTCTCCTCTGTCTCTCTTTACCTCTTCTTTGTTAGGGACTAGAACGCAGTTGATTTTTGGAGGTCCCCGGAAGGGGCGGGGCCTCGTTCAGTCCAGTGAAGAGCTGATAGCAGGATGCAGCGTTTTGCTCTTTCTTGTTGTATCTGGCTCCGCCCCTCCCTGTAGCCCCGCCCCTACCATGTGACCCCACAGGCTGATAGCTGTAGAGAGGAGGGAGCAGCTGTGAGGCGTCCTGTCTCCTCTGCTGACTGCAGGCTGTGGTGATTCCTGCTGCGCTGTGTCAGGGCTGCAGCACAGCGCCGAGCGCTATCTGTCGGGTCTGCACAGCGCCGAGCGCCATCTGTCAGGGCTCTGCACAGGGCCGAGCGCTATCTGTCAGGGATCTGCACAGGGCCGAGCGCTATCTGTCAGGTCTCTGCACAGCGCCGAGCGCTATCTGTCAGGGATCTGCACAGCGCCGAGCGCTATCTGTCAGGTCTCTGCACAGCGCCGAGCGCTATCTGTCAGGGATCTGCACAGGGCCGAGCGCTATCTGTCAGGTCTCTGCACAGCGCCGAGCGCTATCTGTCAGGGATCTGCACAGGGCCGAGCGCTATCTGTCAGTTCTGAACAGGGCCGAGCGCTATCTGTCCGGGCTCTGCACAGCACCGAGCGCTATCTGTCCGGGGTCTGCACAGCGCCGAGCGCTATCTGTCAGGGGTCTGCACAGCGCCCAGCGCTATCTGTCAGGGGTCTGCACAGGGCCGAGCGCTATCTGTCCGGACTCTGCACAGCGCTGAGCGCTATCTGTCCGGGCTCTGCACAGCGCCGAGCGCTATCTGTCAGGTCTGCACAGGGCCGAGCGCTATCTGTCAGGACTCTGCACAGCGCCGAGCGCTATCTGTCAGGGGTCTGCACAGCACCGAGCGCTATCTGTCAGGGGTCTGCACAGCACCGAGCGCTAAATGTCAGGGGTCTGCACAGCGCCGAGCGCTAAATGTCAGGGACCTGCACAGCGCCGAGTGCTATCTGTCAGGGGTCTGCACAGCGCCAAGCGCTAAATGTCAGGGATCTGCACAGCGCCGAGCGCTAAATGTCAGGGGTCTGCACAGCGCCGAGCACTATCTGTGGGGTCTGCACAGCACCGAGCGCTATCTGTCAGGTCTACACAGTGCACAGCAGGTCCGCATTTACAGCTCCTGACTGTTGCCCGAGGGGAGGAAGAGCAGAATGGTGATGACTG
The DNA here is from genome assembly GCF_032444005.1 of Ranitomeya imitator. Classification (NCBI taxonomy): domain Eukaryota; kingdom Metazoa; phylum Chordata; class Amphibia; order Anura; family Dendrobatidae; genus Ranitomeya; species Ranitomeya imitator. The sequence goes on from NC_091288.1 coordinate 205,123,701, forward strand.
TAGTCAATGAGAGATCGCTGATGAGCTGCGGCACTCCTGGGACATAGATGCTGCCCATGAGGAAAATGGGCTTTACACACACACACTGCAGACCAAAAGTTTGGACACACCTCATTTAAAGATTTTCTGCATTTTCATGACTATGAAAATTGTACATTCACACTGAAGGCATCAAAACTATGAATTAACACATGTGGAATTATATACTTAACAAAAAAGTGTGAAACCACTGAAAATATGTCTTATATTTGGAGCGCCCCCAGACGCAGGGCCGCGGGTTACTCGGTACCGGTCCTCTCTGTCTCAGTTCTGGGGTTGTCACGGTGGCTGGACCCGGACCGTGACCCTGCTAAGGGGCGTCCAATAAAATGGGTGATGAAAGTCGGCTAAGGTTTCGTGACGCCACCTGTGGTATTCGGTCAGGTCGACCGACGCTGCTTGGGGTCCACTGGGGTGGTGTTATGGCAGCTAGATGGTATTCCTTCCCACAGGTGAAGTATGTCCCCAGGACTTCCCAGTAGTGTAGGTGGCGATGGTGTGAGGCGCAGTCAATAACGAGGACACAGGGTTGCAGTCTCTTTACCTTTTACTGAAGACTTCGGGATCCTCAATCCAGAGCACTGTCAACTGGGCTGTCTGAGACCGGCCGGTCCGATGGCACATCCAGAGTTCCCTTTGCAGGTGGAAATCGTTGCCTACCACTAGCGCCTGTGTGTTGTAGTGCTACCCTGCTGAGCATTCGGGATAGCCCTCACAACTTCTATTCTTGTTCTTTCTCGTTCTCTCTCTCCGTCCCCCAAGTTTATCTGGATAGGACGCACCCGTTTGACGGGAAGGCTCGGAGCTATTCTGGGACCCTAGAAATGCCCCTCTCCACGCTTGCCCCCTATGTCTGCTTAGGTGATGTATGGTAGACAGCCAACCTATAATTAACTGTCCTGCGGTATTTGAAGTAAGGCATAAAGTCAGTTACTTCCTTGGTGTTTCGGTCACCGGCTACACGCCTCAGTAGGATGTTGCCGTTCTCGGGGCACGACTCCTACTGGCTTTCCTTTGTGCCTGATCTCGTTTCTCACTGTCCACAATATCCTTCGCTTCGTGTCCTTTCTTTAGATGCCGCCGCAAGTTAGTGCAGGCGCGGCTCTGTAACGATCTGTCCTTGTCGCTAAGTCACTGCCAGGTTCCCACGCCTGACAGGGACCCCTCTGAATCTTCCCTGCAACACCCCCTGCCACGGGATGTTGCCTGGACAAAACCCAGTCAGCTTCTCTCCTAACTTCCTATCCAACCCCCAGTTTTACCAAAGTGTGAGGAGAGGCCTAATAAATAGAACCTTTTGCTCCCCCTAGTGGCCGGAGTGTGAAGTGTAGTGTGTGACTGTGATACCTGGTCAGGTGAACTCCTTTAGTGCCATCAGACGTGCCATCACTCCCCTTAGTGGCAGAGCGACATTACTGCAACGACCAAGTCTCTGGGGCGCTGCATATTCTAGGTTCTTCTATGTAGCCACCTTTTGCTTTGATGACTGCTTTGCACACTCTTGGCATTCTCTTGATGAGCTTCAAGAGGTAGTCACCGGGAATGGTCTTCCAACAATCTTGATGGAGTTCTCAGAGATGCTGAGCACTTGTTGGCCCATTTGCCTTCACTCTGCGGTCCAGCTCACCCCAAACCATCTTGATTGGGTTCAGGTCTAGTGACTGGAGGCCAGGTCATCTGGCTTAGCACCCCATCACTCTCTTTCTTGGTCAAATAGCCCTTACACAGCCTGGAGGTGTGTTTGGGGTCATTGTCCTGTTGCAAAATAAATGATGGTCCAACTAAATGCAAACCAGATGGAATAGCATGCCGCTGCAAGATGCTGTGGTAGCCATGCTGGTTCAGTATGCCTTCAATTTTGAATAAATCTCCAACAGTGTCACCAGCAAAGCACCCCCACACCATCATACCTCCTCCTCCATGCTTCACAGTGGGAATCAGGCATGTAGAGTCCATACGTTCACCTTTTCTGCGTCGCACAAAGACCCGGTGGTTGGAACCAAAGATCTCAAATTTGGACTCATCAGACCAAAGCACAGATTTCCACTGGTCTAATGTCCATTCCTTGTGTTCTTTAGCCCAAACAAGTCTCTTCTGCTTGTTGCCTGTCCTTAGCAGTGGTTTCCTAGCAGCTATTTTACCATGAAGGCCTGCTGCACAAAGTCTACTCTTAACAGATGTTGTAGAGATGTGTCTGCTGCTAGAACTCTGTGTGGCATTGACCTGGTCTCTAATCTGAGCTGCTGTTAACCTGCGATTTCTGAGGCTGGTGACTCGGATAAACTTATCCTCAGAAGCAGAGGTGACTCTTGGTCTTCCTTTCCTGGGGCGGTCCTCATGTGAGCCAGTTTCTTTGTAGCGCTTGATGGTTTTTGCAACTGCACTTGGGGACACTTTCAAAGTTTTCCCAATATTCGGACTGACCTTCATTTCTTAAAGTAATGATGGCTGTTGTGAATTCTGCTCTTGGGCTCCCTCCGGTGGTTGTTGATGGTAATGCAGTTATTCCTGAGCAGCAGTCTTGGACAGGTGTTTCTGCTAATTGCAATTCTGACTGGGGTATTTAGCTGTGCAGGACTCATTAGTCCTTGCCAGTAGTCAATGTTCCTTTGGAAGTGTTGGTCCTCTGCCTGGCCTCTCCTGCTTGCTGCCAATTCAGCTAAGATAAGTGTTTGCTTCATTTTTTTAGACATACTGCTGTGTGTTTATTTTCTGTGCTTATCTTGTTTCTATTTTTGTTCCTGCTAGACTGTGCCTGATGTTTTTCTCAGTCTAGTTGGACTCGCTGGAGTCGCAGATATACTCTCCACATCTTTAGTTAGGTGGTGGAGTTTTTGTATTTTTCTGCTGTGGATATTGTGTAGTGTTTTATGCTGACCGCATAGTATCCTGTACTTTCCTTTCCTATCTAGGTACAAGTGCCTCCTTTGCTTATCCCTGTTTTCTGTCTACGTGTGTCTTTTCCTCTCCTACTCACAGTCATTATTTGTGGGGGGCTACCTATCCTTTGGGGATCTACTCTGAGGCAAGAGAGTTTTCCTGTTTCCATCTTTAGGAATATTTAGTTCTTAGGCTGTGTCGAGGTGTCTAGGTCTGGTTAGGCACACCCCACGGCTACTTCTAGTTGCAGTGATAGGATCAGGGTTTACGGTCAGTAAAGTTACCACTGCTCCAGCGAAGGTAATTTTATGCTGCTCCAAGGCCACCTGATCATAACAGATGGCCACTTGTTTTTCTTTACTTAGAATTTGTATTATGGCAAGAAAAAAGCAGCTAACAGTCTATTCAGTAGGACTATCAGCTGTGCATCCACCAGACTTCTGCACAACACAACTGATTGTCCCAACCCCATTTATAAGGCAAGAAATCCCCCTTATTAAACCTGACAGGGCACACCTGTGAAGTGAAAACCATTCCCGGTGACTACCTCTTGAAGCTCATCAAGAGAATGCCAAGAGTGTGCAAAGCAGTCATCAAAGCAAAAGGTGGCTACTTTGAAGAACCTAGAATATAAGATATTTTCCGTTGTTTCACACTTTTTTGTTAAGTATATAAATCCACATGTGTTAGTTCATAGTCTTGATGCCTTCACTGTGAATGTACAACTTTCATAGTCATGAAAAAATACAGAAAAATCTTTAAATGAGGTGTGTCCAAACTTTTGGTCTGTACTGTATATATACTTAAACTATGCTCATTCTTCTTGATATTTATTGTATGTATTCTATATTACTGTATATTGTATTTCTATTTTTTTCAACGTCTATATATATGTGTCGCGGACAAGATTTGAGGTTGGGTAGTCAAAAGGTCCATGGTCAGATAACAGGAGGGCTTGTCATAAATGGAGGTGTAAGGCAAAAGGCATAGTCAGGTCACAGTCCAAGATCAGAATTCTGGGAAAGTAGCGGATCAAGACAAAAGGGCAAGGCAAACGGATGCTGTCATGATATGTACTTTTGCCCTGTCCTGTATTTGAATAATATGCCATTTGATGTATGTAACTGTTCTCTGGTTTCTATTAGCTGTAATTTATGTATTTTCTTGTGCTGGGAGTTCACCTGTAACAATATGTCTCCTTTCCCCAATACTTGCAGCCTTTAGCTATAATGTATTTAAGCTTTGTCAACACCACTAGTGAATAGCCATTCTTCCTCACAGCAGGTGGCTAGTCAAATGTACATACTACATAGACTACGTGGAGCCCATCAGTCTAGAATCTTCTGGTGGACCCAACCATTGAATAGAAGGTGTGACCCCTACCCCCCTTTATGGGCGGATCCCAGGAGCTCAGACAATCCATTCTTATTTTGAGATCAGATGTGAGTTGATCCTTAAAGGAGAGGGGATTCTTAGCTGAGGCAAGACCCCATGTCCATCTGTGACTGCGGAAGCGAACGGGGCGAGACTTGAGCTGAGGACATATCTCGTGGGATTGTTTTGGGATCCCTTGGACTCGTGTGGACTATTGCTTTGTTAGCTGGCACAAGGATTATCGGGAGGTGCCCCCGAATCTGTTCCGTTGGACTAATTGTGGACTCTGTAGATCTACCTGCATGTGTTGTTCCAGCGTTCTTGATAATAAATCTGTTGAATCATCCCTCGGCCTGTTGTCCCTTCTTGCTCTGCCGTACACCCCGTCCCAAACGCTCAAAGGCAAGGTCGCACAACAAAGATCAAATACAGGAACACAGAGTACAGATAAGCGCACACTACTTGAGCTAAGCTACAACTGGTACTATTTGGAGGCAGAGAGCCATGTAATGACTCAAATAGCAGACATATGGAGGAAGCCCTGACACGCCCCAGCTCTGACGGGAGGGATGAACTTTCACTTAACACACTGACTGCTCAGCATGTTCCAGCCTACGATTGGACGACTGAGCTGTCCATCACCATTCTGACAGCTCAGCACACTCGTCCTAGATTGGACGGCTGAACTGTTACTGCTTCCAAACACCTAATAGGCGGAATCGTGACTACATTTCTCTCTTAGTATTTCCCCCACCAACTTTTTCCTTCCCCTTTGCATTGTTACGTTTTGTCATATTTAGCATTTTACATTTCTTTGTGTATTTTTTATTTGTCCTACACAACACTGCCATATTTCCTTATCCCTCTCCCTTTTTTCCATTCCCCTCTTCCCCCATTGACAATAATTCCCCTGCCCTCACTTCCCTTTCATTAGTTTCACTTTGAGCATAATATTATTGGCAATGTGCCACTTGCCTCCCATGGTACACATAGCTATACACCTTCTTTTGTCCATTTTTTTTCCAAACATTTTTTAAAAATGTTGTTTTGCATTTTTTACTTCAGTATTTATTTTATAATTGCTTTTTCTTCTGCACACGTTCTGTGCACTCATATCCTTACCTTTATGCACTGTGCACTTGTATTGCTTATTTAAGCACAAAGTAACACTCCTTCACGTCATCTGTCTCATTTTTATTCATGCATTTTTATATATACATATGTACAATTGCTTCTCACAAAATTAGAATATCATCAAAAAGTGAATTTCAGTTCTTCAACACAAAACATGAAGCTCATATATTATATAGAGTCATTACAGAGTGATCTATTCCAAGTGTGTATTTCTGTTAATGTTGATGATTATGGCTTACAGCCAATGAAAACCCAAAAGTCATTATCTCAGTAAAAAAAATAATCAACAAAAAACACCCACAAAGGCTTCCTAAGCGTTTAAAAAAAAGGTCCTTTAGTCTGTTTCAGTAGCTCAACAATCATTGGGAAGACTGCTGACTTGACACACACCACATCCATTGACACACACCACAAAGAGGGTAAGCCACAAAAGGTCATTGCTAAAAAAAAAACTGCTTAGAGTGCTGTATCCAAGCATATTAATAGAAAGTTGAGTGGAATGAAAAAGTGTGGTAGAAAAAGGTGCACAAGCAACCGGGATAACCGCAGCCTCGAAAGGTTTGTTAAGAAAAGGCCATTCAAAAATTTGGGGGAGATTCACAAGGAGTGGACTGCAGGTGGAGTCATTGCTGCAAGAGCCGCCACACACAGACGTATCCAGGACATGGGCTACAAGTGTCGCATTCCTTGTGTCAGCCACTCAAGACCAATAGGCAATGCTAGAAGAGTCTTACCTGGGCCAAGGAGAAAAAGAACTTGATTGTTGCTCAGTGGTGCAAGGTGTTTTCAGATTAAAGTACATTTTGCATTTCATTTGAAATCAAGGTCCCAGAGTCTGGAGGAAGAGTAGAGAGTCACGTAATCCAAGCTGCATTAGGTCTAGTGTGAGGTCTCCACAGTCAGTGATGGTTTGGTGTGCTATCTCATCTGCTGGTGTAGGTCCACTGTGTTTTATCAAGACCAAAATCAGCGCAGCCGCCTACTGGGACATTTTAGAGTGTGGCAGCCCAGGAGTCCGGTTGCCACAATGGCATCACCTTCCTCACAGGGGGGTGATGTCATGCCTGGACGTAAGGAGGGATAGCCTAATCAGGTAATACAAACATATAACTTCCTAACTCCAGAAGTGGGAGCTCTAAGCCCAGCTTCAGGGTAGCTTCTCTATAAGTTCTGGTCTGGAGGGGGGGATTAGAGAGTTGAGTGTGAGACACTGAAGGGAAAGGAAGCAAGAGAGAGGAACCTGGGGTCTGGAGCTATGATTGGGCTCACCCCAAGATAAAACGCAAAGCAACCGGACACCGGAGTCTGTGGCGGTGAGAGGATTGCATACTCAGCCACCAAATCTGGAGGGCAGGAGATTCCAAGTCTCCTGGCCCCAACTGACATCCGCAAGCAACACAGCAGGTCAGGAGCCTGGGGTTGCCAGTGAGAAGGCAGTGCTCAAGACAAGCTCAGGCTGTCGGCCATACGGATTGGAAGTACCGACACAGAGGACTTGTGCAGAGCTTCAGTCAGCAAAGGTCAGAGTACAAAGCGCAGAAGGAAGGCCTCCGAACCCACCTGGTTAGGTGGATCCAAAGCGGTTTCCCGGCTGCCTGGACCCCATCACCACCTGCTACCTGTACCCTGGACTGTACCTGCATTTCATTAGTTAAAGGTAAAGGAAACTGCTATCCCTGTGTCCTTCAATTATTTCCTGCACCCTTAATCATCCCTCTTCCTAACTGTAATCTCTTCCTGTGGGGAGCTATACCAAATCTGCTGCAACTTCATCAGCGCTACTGGACCCCTTTTAGCAGCGTCAGCCATCCCTGGCCGAATACCACAGTGTTGTGATTTCTGTGGTCGAGCTCCCTCCTGTGGTCACAAGTGGTACTTCGGCTGATTCTGTCTATGGGCTTCCGTTGGTGGATGTGAGTAATACTGCGGCTTCTGAGTTTCCTTCCTCAGGTGATGAGGTTAAGTCGTTAGGTGCTGCTCTATTTAACTCCACCTAGTGCTTTGATCCTGGCCTCCAGTCAATGTTCTAGTATTGTTCTTGCTTCCTCCTGGATCGTTCCTGTGGCCAGTCTGCCCAGCATAAGCTAAGTTCTGCTTGTGTTATTTTGTTGCTATATTTTCTGTCCAGCTTGCTTTATTGGTTTTTCTTGCTTGCTGGAAGCTCTGAGACGCAGAGGGAGCACCTCCGTACCGTTAGTCGGTGCGGAGGGTCTTTTTGCCCCTCTGCGTGGTTGTTTGTAGGTTTTTGTGTTGACCGCAAAGCTATCTTTCCTATCCTCGGTCTATTCATTAAGTCGGGCCTCACTTTGCTAAATCTATTTCATCTCTGTGTTTGTAATTTCATCTTAACTCACAGTCATTATACAGGTCCTTCTCAAAAAATTAGCATATAGTGTTAAATTTCATTATTTACCATAATGTAATGATTACAATTAAACTTTCATATATTATAGATTCATTATCCACCAACTGAAATTTGTCAGGTCTTTTATTGTTTTAATACTGATGATTTTGGCATACAACTCCTGATAACCCAAAAAACCTGTCTCAATAAATTAGCATATTTCACCCATCCAATCAAATAAAAGTGTTTTTTAATAACAAACAAAAAAAAACAACAAATAATAATGTTCAGTTATGCACTCAATACTTGGTCGGGAATCCTTTGGCAGAAATGACTGCTTCAATGCGGCGTGGCATGGAAGCAATCAGCCTGTGACACTGCTGAGATGTTATGGAGGCCCAGGATGCTTCAATAGCGGCCTTAAGCTCATCCAGAGTGTTGGGTCTTGCGTCTCTCAACTTTCTCTTCACAATATCCCACAGATTCTCTATGGGGTTCAGGTCAGGAGAGTTGGCAGGTCAATTGAGCACAGTAATACCATGGTCAGTAAACCATTTACCAGTGGTTTTGGCACTGTGAGCAGGTGCCAGGTCGTGCTGAAAAATGAAATCTTCATCTCCATAAAGCATTTCAGCCGATGGAAGCATGAAGTGCTCCAAAATCTCCTGATAGCTAGCTGCATTGACCCTGCCCTTGATGAAACACAGTGGACCAACACCAGCAGCTGACATGGCACCCCACACCATCACTGACTGTCGGTACTTGACACTGGACTTCAGGCATTTTGGCATTTCCTTCTCCCCAGTCTTCCTCCAGACTCTGGCACCTTGATTTCCGAATGACATGCAAAATTTGCTTTCATCAGAAAAAAGTACTTGGGACCACTTAGCAAAAGTCCAGTGCTGCTTCTCTGTAGCCCAGGTCAGGCGCCTCTGCCGCTGTTTATGGTTCAAAAGTGGCTTTACCTGGGGAATGCGGCACCTGTAGCCCATTTCCTGCACACGCCTGTGCACGGTGGCTCTGGATGTTTCCACACCAGACTCAGTCCACTGCTTCCTCAGGTTCCCCAAGGTCTGGAATCGGTCCTTCTCCACAATCTTCCTCAGGGTCCGGTCTCCTCTTCTCGTTGTACAGCGTTTTCTGCCACATTGTTTCCTTCCAACAGACTTACCATTGAGGTGCCTTGATACAGCACTCTGGGAACAGCCTATTTGTTGAGAAATTTCTTTCTGGGTCTTACCCTCTTGCTTGAGGGTGTCAATGATGGCCTTCTTGACATCTGTCAGGTCGCTAGTCTTACCCATGATGGGGGTTTTGAGTAATGAACCAGGCAGGGAGTTTATAAAAGCCTCAGGTATCTTTTGCATGTGTTTAGAGTTAATTAGTTGATTCAGAAGATTAGGGTAATAGGTCGTTTAGAGAACCTTTTCTTGATATGCTAATTTATTGAGACAGGTTTTTTGGGTTATCAGGAGTTGTATGCCAAAATCATCAGTATTAAAACAATAAAAGACCTGACAAATTTCAGTTGGTGGATAATGAATCTATAATATATGAAAGTTTAATTGTAATCATTACATTATGGTAAATAATGAAATTTAACACTTTATGCTAATTTTTTGAGAAGGACCTGTATGTGGGGGGCTGCCTTTTCCTTTGGGGAATTTCTCTGAGGCAAGGTAGGCTTATTTTTCTATCTTCAGGTCTAGCTAGTTTCTCAGGCTGTGCCGAGTTGCATAGGGAGCGTTAGGCGCAATCCACGGCTACCTCTAGTGTGGTGTGATAGGATTAGGGATTGCGGTCAGCAGAGTTCCCACGTCTCAGAGCTCGTCCTATGTTTTTTGGGTAATGTCAGGTCACTTGTGTGCTCTGAACTTCAAGGTCCATTGTGGTTCTGAATTACCTATTCATAACACCACAGGTGGCGTCACAAATTATCCTTTATAGACTTTATTCTCCACTTCCACTCATCCCATTTTACTGGACGCCCAGGGCAATGGACCGGGTCACTGCCACCATGACCACCCCTTTAACCCCTTTCTGATATTAGACGTACTATCCCGTTGAGGTGGGGTGGGCCCCTATGACAACCGACGGGATAGTACGTCATACGCGATCGGCCGCGCTCACGGGGGGAGCGCGGCAGATCGCGGCCAGGTGTCAGCTGCCTATCGCAGCTGACATCCGGAACTATGTGCCAGGAGCGGTCACGGACCGCCCCTGGCACATTAACCCCCGGCACACCGCGATCAAACATGATCGCGATGTGCCGGCGGTACAAGGAAGCATCGCGCAGGGAGGGGGCTCCCTGCGGACTTCCCTGAGCCCCCCGCAGCAACGCGAAGTGGTCGCGTTGCTGCGAGAGTCTCCCTACCTCCCTCCCTGCTCCAGGCCCGGATCCAAGATGGCCGCGGCGTCTGGGTCCTGCAGGGAGGGAGTTGGCTTCAGAGCCTGCTCAGAGCAGGCACTGTGAAACCTGCAGTGCTCTGAGACAGATCGGTGATCTGACAGAGTGCTGTGCAAACTGTCAGATCACCGATCTGTGATGTCCCCCCCGGGACAAAGTAAAAAAGTAAAAAAAAATGTTTCCAAATGTGTAAAAAAAAAAAAAAAATTCCTAAATAATGAAAAATAAATATATATATTATTCCCATAAATACATTTCTTTATCTAAATAAAAAAAAACAAAAAAACAACAATAAAAGTACACATATTTAGTATCGCCGCATCCGTAACGGCCCGACCTATAAAACTGACCAACTAGTTAACCCCTTCAGTAAACAAAAAAAAAAGAGGCAAAAAACAACGCTTTATTATCATACTGCCGAACAAAAAGTGGAATAACACGCGATAAAAAAGACATATATAAATAACCATGGTACCGCTGAAAACGTCATCTTGTCCCGCAAAAAACGAGCCGCCATACAGCATCATCAGCAAAAAAATAAAAAAGTTATAGTCCTGAGAATAAAGCGATGCAAAAGGGTGGAAAACACAGCAGCTACCTGTGAAAGTCAAAAATACAAATAAATACCAATAAAAGTAAGATTGAGACATCAGTAGGTTAAGTGTTTTTGAATATCCATATTGAATCAGGAGCTCCATATAATGCTCCATACAGTTTATAATGGGCCCCATAAGATGCTCCATATTAAAATATGCCCCATATAATAGTGCGCAAATGCGGATTATGGCCCCATGAGATGCTCTATACAGACATTTGCCCCATATAATGCTGCACAAACATTGATTATGGCCCCATAAGATTCTCAATGTAGACATTTGCCACATATGCTGTTGCTGCAATAAAAAAAAAAAATAATAAAATCACATACCTCTCGTCGCTCAGGCCCCCGGCACTTGCTATATTCACCTGCTCTCCGTTCCACCGCCGCCGCGTCTTCCCCGTCCTCTGCACTGACTGTTCAGGCAGAGGGTGGCGCGCACACTAATCGCGTCCTCTGACCTGATCGTCAGTGCAGAGGACAGGGAAGATGGAGCGGCGGCGGTGGAATGGGGAGCAGGTGAATATCGCGCACTGCGTTACACACTTGCTCCTGGAGCGGTCCCTGGTTCCCCGGCAGCTTCTTCCTGTAGTGAGCGGTCACATGGTACCGCTCATTACAGTAATATGCAGCTCCACCCCTATGGGAGTGGAGTGGGGTCCATATTCATTACTGTAATGTGCGGTACCATGTGACCGCTCACTACAGGAAGCTGCCGGAACCAGGGACTGCACCAGGAGCAGGTGATTATGATTACACAGCTGCTGCTCCAACTCCCCTACTGACCCCTGGGTATGATTCGAGTATAAGCCGAGAGGGGCAATTTTAGCCTAAAAAAATGGGCTGAAATTCTCGGCTTATACTCGAGTATATACGGTATGGGCTTTATATACATAATTCACTGTATGCATAATTTTCCATTTATTTAGGTACTATCACTTTTCTTCTACATGACACACACATTCTCCTTTCTCTCTCTTCACATCTGTACTCACTTGCTGTCCACTTTCATATGCCCCCACATGGGTTGAACTCTCGGCCTCTAACCCAGCCCCTCCTCTGCACTTGGTACTTACAGCCCCATATGACGTGACACCTAATATCCCCAACAACCTCCCCTGACGGGAGGACAGAGTCAGTCATTGGACGCCTACCCCTGTTTGGTGTAGGCTCCAGCGATGAGCCCTCACATTTTCAGGCACATGACAGCTGATCTGATCAGCTGACATGTGCCGGGAACTGTTTAAATAAATGTGCAAAATAAGCATATTTAACAGTTCCCGGCACATGTCAGTTGATCAGATCAGCTGTCATGTGCCGGGAACTGTTAAATATGCTTATTTTGCACATTTAATTAATCAGGACTCTTTACCAGATGCGTTACTCTTAAAGAAAAATGTCATGATATTTTCATAAAAAATGTAGTGTTTTATTGAATTGTCCACAGAAAAAACACATTGCAGCAAAACATAAAATAGGTAAAATAGTTACAGATTGTCCATTTGTTCCTAGTTACAGATTGTCCATTTGTTCCTCATCTTTCCTGAGATCGTAAAAAGAATATGTATTTCGGTCATGGAATAGAAGTCATCATGGCTACCAGTTGTTCATTTCTTCTGTGTTGTCTGAAGTCCATGGAAAATGATGGAGAAGCAGGCAGGAGGTGACCCCCACGTGACAGCCCCCTCCTCCTTTTAAGAGCTGTGATTATAAATGTGTCCCATAGACCACGTGTTCTCCCTATATGGTGTTGGCTTATACTCTGAGCTACATATACAGAAATAGCTTTTTGTAATGTCAGCGAGAGGCAATGTGCTCAGTACAGAATTGAGAATAAGAATAATTCACTTAAGAATTGATATTTAACAGGAACAGCCGCGAGTGGAATCGTGATTCACCTGGGGCTGTTAACATGTTAAGTGCCGCTGTCAAACTGACAGCAGCATTTCACATAAACGCACAGGAAGCGCATCATTGCCTCCTCCCATCGGCACCCATGTCACATGACCGTGGGTCACCGATGAGTTGGCATGACAACCCGAGGTCAGCAGGAGACCCGTTGCTGTCATTGCTGAATCACTATGAGCACCTCCTGGTGATCGGCGCTCATAACAAGTGAACATTTCTGACCTGCTCTATGTAGCAAAGGTGATCGGACAACTGCAGTTTCTAGTCTCCCATGGAGACTATTGAAGGAAAAAAAAATGTTTTTAAAAATATATAAAAAAGTTCAAATCACCCTTTCGCCCAATTCAAAATAAAACAATAAAAAAATCAAATATAAACATATTTGGTATCGCCACGTTCATAATCTGCCAATCAATATATAAAAAGAACTCACTATCCCGAAAAATGGAGACACTACAGGTCTTGGAAAATGGCTTTTTTTTTTTTTAAACAAATTTAGAATTTTTTTTCACCACTTAGATAAAAAAGAACCTAGACATGTTTGGTGTCTATGAACTCGTACTGACCTGGAGAATCATAATGGCAGGTCAGGATTAGCATTTAGTGAACCTAGTAAAAAAGCCAAACAAAAAAACAAGTGTGGGATTGCAAAACCAATTGTGCTGTTCAAAAGTACAACTCGTCCCGCAAAAAACAAGCCCTCACATGGTCACTTTCACCAAAAAATAAAAAAAGTTAAGGCTCTGGGAAGAAGGGTGTGCAAAAAATGACAATGCAAAACCAAACATACCCCTGGTCGTTAAGGGGTTAATAACAAAAATATACCAAATATTATCCTGCATATAGGGCCATAAAGCAGAAACATAGTATTACATCAAAGAAGAAAAAAAACTTTACTCACAGCCATGAGTTAAATAACAGTAATGATCTTTATTGAAAAATATAATAAAATTGATAAAAACATGGGGTGATTGCCACAAATACAGAAAAAAAGAGGTGGGTATAACCGGGACTGTACACCTCATACACATACAGGTATATATGTGTATACCTAAAGATATGATTGTTTTATCCTATTATGCACATAAACGATCAGGTACATGATACATCATTGTTCAGTGCAGACGAGAGCACACTCAAACACATATAAAAATCCCAAATGTTTTAGGCAAAGTTGCAATCAATACACCCGTATACTTAAATCCATATACTCATATCAAAGTAATGTGTTATAATACTAACAGCCATAAAAATAGTGCACAAAAGATCATTAACCCCTTAATAACTGAAGTTTTTTTTCGGTTTTGCGTTTTCGTTTTTCCCTGCCCTTCTTCCCAGAGCGATAACTTTTTTATTTATCCCTCAATATGGCCATGTAAGGGCTTATTTTTTGCGGGACGAGTTTTACTATTAAACGACACCATTGGTTTTAGCATGTCATGTATTGGAAAACGGGAAAAAAAACTTCCAAGTGCGTTGAAGTGGCAAAAAACATGCAATCCCACACTTGTTTTTTGTTTGGCTTTTTTGCTAGGTTCACTAAATGCTAAAAATGAACAGGCATTATGACTCTCCAGGTCATTACGAGTTCATAGACACCAAAAACGTCACGGTTCTTTTTTTATCTAAGTGGTGAAATTTTTTTCCAAGATTTGCTTTAAAAAAAAAAACAACAAATTTGCGCAATTTTCAAGATACCGCAACGTCTCCATTTTTCGTGATATGGGGTTGGGTGAGGGCTTATTTTTTTGCGTGCCATTTTTAATGATACCACTTTTGTGCAGATACATTCTTTTGATCGCCCGTTATCACATTTTAATGCAATGTCGCGGCGACCAAAGAAACGTAATTCTGGCGTTTTTATTTTTTTCTCGCTACGCCGTTTAGCGATCAGATTAATCCTTTTTTTATTGATAGATTGGGCGATTCTGAATGCAGCGATACCAAATATGTGTATATTTGATTTTATTTTTATTAATTTATTTTGAAAGAGGCGAAAGGGGGGGTGATTTTAACTTTTGTTTTTTATTTTTTTCATATTTCTAAAAACTTTTTTATTTCTTTTTTTTTTTTTTTTACTTTTGGCATGCTTCAATAGTCTGCATGGGAGGCTAGAAGCTGCCACAACTCGATCGCCGCTGCTACATAGAGGTGATGCTCAGATCACCTCCATGTAGCGAATTAGAGCACTGCTATGATTGCCGACCACAGGGTGGCGCTCATAGCAATCTGATATCAACAACCATAGAGGTATTCAGGAGACCTCTGGTTGTCATGCCGATGCACTGCTGGCCCCCGATCAAGTGACCGGAGTCAGCAGCGCACGTTTTTCCAGCCTAATGGCCTAAAGCTCTTGTTAAATGCCGCTGTCAGAGTTTGAAAGAGGCATTTAACTAGTTAATAGGTGCGGGCGGATCACGATTCCGCCCGCGCCTATTGCGGGCACGTCAGCTGTTTTCAACACGTTGCGGCTTTGAGGTGGGCTCGCCGCCGGAGCCCACCTCAAAGCGGGGCTTCTGACGTCGGACGAACTATCCCGTTCGACATCAGAAAGGGGTTAAATGAACATAGGTACAGTACAGACCAAAAGTTTGGACATACCTTCTCATTTAAAGAATTTTCTGTATTTTCATGACTATTAAAATTGTAAATTCACACTGAAGGCATCAAAACTATGAATTAACACGTGGAATTATATACTTAACAAAAAAGTGTGAAACAACTGAAATTATGTCTTATATTCTAGGTTCTTCAAAGTAGCCACCTTTTGCTTTGATGACTGCTTTGCACACTCTTGGCATTCTCTTGATGAGCTTCAAGAGGTAGTCATCGGAAATGGCCTTCCAAGAATCTTGAAGGAGTTCCCAGCTATGCTTAGCACTTGTTGGCTCTTTTGCCTTCACTCTGCGGTCCAGCTCACCCCAAACCATCTCAATTGGGTTCAGGTCTGTTGACTGTGGAGGCCAGGTCATCTGGCGTAGCACCCCATCACTCTCCGTCTTAGTCAAATAGTCCTTACACAACCTGGAGGTGTTTGGGGTCATTGTCCTGTTGAATAATAAATGATGGTCCAACTTAACGCAAACCGGATGGAATAGCATGCGGCTGCAAGATGCTGTGGTAGCCATGCTGGTTCAGTATGCCTTCAATTTTGAAAAAAATCCCCAACAGTGTCACCAGCAAAGCACCCCCACACCATCACACCTCCTCCTCCATGCTTCACGGTGGGAACCAGGCATGTAGAGTCCATCCGTTAACCTTTTCTGCATCTCACAAAGACATGGTGGTTGGAACCAAAGATCTCAAATTTGGACTCATCAGACCAAAGCACAGATTTCCAATGGTTTAATGTCCATTCCTTGTGTTCTTTAGCCCAAACAAGTCTCTTCTGCTTGTTGCCTGTCCTTAGCAGTGGTTTCCTAGCAGCTATTTTACCATGAAGGCCTGCTGCACAAAGTCTCCTCTTAACAGTTGTTGTAAACTGAGGGATTCCTGAGTCCACACATGTCCAAGGATTTGAAGTAGAAGGTGGTTAGGATAATAAGTCCAAGTCTTCCAGGAGCAAGGTGACAGGTAAACTGCAGACTTGATTCTGAAGCACTGATTAAACAGCTGATGCTGCTTAAAAGGGCAAGTTGCAGAGAACAGGGCGGAAACATTGAAACTGAGAACTCCATGCTGGTTAAGGGCTAAGCAGATACAGCAGAACAGAAAGCAAAATGGCTGACAGGAAAATCTAGGTTCTATTAAAAATAACAGCAGATATAGCAATTTGTCTAAAACCATACAGGTCCCAACCCCATTTAGAAGGCAAGAAATCCCACTTATTAAACCTGACAGGGCACACCTGTGAAGTGAAAACCATTCCTGGTGACTACCTCTTGAAGCTCATCAAGAGAATGCCAAGAGTGTGCAAAGCAGGCATCAAAGCAAAAGGTGGCTACTTTGAAGAACCTAGAATATAAGACATAATTTCAGTTGTTTCACACTTTTGTTAAGTATATAATTCCACATATGTTAATTCATAGTTTTGATGCCTTCAGTGTGAATGTACAACTTTCATAGTCATAAAAATACAGAAAAAGTTTTAAATGAAAAGGTGTGTCCAAACTTTTGGTCTGTACTGTATACAAATGGTTTAGTTACCTTGAGGGAACCCACCACACCCAAAGTTAATAAAGTACAAGGTGTCTGAAAAAAAAAACATTCTGCGATAACTAATATGTTGCGAAAAATTGTTTTGACCACAATAACGTGATGCATGTCATATTTGGGCTTGGTCATTAAGGGGTTAAAATGGCTTCTTCCGACTATGAGTTCTCTGATGGCTAACAAGATGTGATTTTTTAATAAAACATTTCTCACATTCTGAACATGAATATGGCTTCTCTCCGGTGTGACATCTCTCATGCTCAACAAGAACTGATTTGTAAAAAAAACATTTGCCACATTCTGAACATGAAAATGGCTTCTCTCCGGTGTGATGTCTCTCATGTTTAGTAAGATTAGATTTCGTAGTAAAACATTTCCCACATTCTGAACATGAAAATGGCTTGTCTCCGGTGTGATGTCTCTCATGGTCAACAAGAACTGATTTGTAAGAAAAACATTTCCCACATTCTGAACAAGAAAATGGCTTCTCTCCAGTGTGACGTCTCTCATGGTTAACCAGAACAGATTTGTAAGAAAAACGTTTGCCACATTCTGAACAAGAAAATGGTTTCTCTCCAGTGTGAACAATCTCATGGCTAATAAGATGACCTTTCTCAGTAAAACATTTCCCACATTCTGTACATGAAAATGGCTTCTCTCCAGTGTGACGTCTCTCATGGCTAATAAGATGACATTTCTCAGTAAAACATTTCCCACATTCTGAACATGAAAATTGTTTCTCTCCTGTATGAATTCTTTGATGTGTAACAAGAGAGGATTTAGCTGTGAAACATTTCCAACATTCTGAACATGAATATGGCTTCTCTCCGGTGTGACGTCTCTCATGGCTAACAAGAAGTGATTTGTAAGAAAAACGTTTGCCACATTCTGAGCATGAAAATGGCTTCTCTCTTGTGTGAATTCTCTCATGTGCAACCAGTTGTGATTTATGAGTAAAACATTTCCCACATTCTGAGCATGAAAATGGCTCCTCTCCCGTGTGAATAATCTCATGTGCAACCAGTTGTGATTTGTGAGTAAAACATTTCCCACATTCTGAGCATGAAAATGGCTTCTCTCCTGTGTGAATTCTCTCATGCTTAATAAGACTTGATTTCTGAGTAAAACATTTCCCACATTCTGAGCATGAAAATGGCTTCTCTCCGGTGTGAACAATCTCATGGCTAATAAGATTAGATTTCGTAGTAAAACATTTGCCACATTCTGAGCATGAAAATGGCTTCTCTCCGGTGTGAACAATCTCATGGCTAATAAGATTAGATTTCGTAGTAAAACATTTGCCACATTCAATGGTTTCTCTCCGGTGTGAATTCTCTCATGTACAATAAGATGAGATTTCGCAGTAAAATATTTCTCACATTCTGAGCATGAAATTGTCTTCTTTCTTGTTGGCTCTCTTTTATTTTGCTTAAAAGTCTGTGATGAATTAGGAGATAGTAATTTAAAAGGATCAGACGATAGTTCTTTGATATGAAGGGCTGAGGGTATATCTGAGATGTTGCTATGCTCTTCGCATGTATCTTGTGTGATGCTACAATCATCCATTTTAAAATCTAGAGATATCAGATGTCCTGCAGAGATGTTGGTCCAATCATCTGCCAAGAACAAAATAAATGTAAAAATTACATTCATCTACATCTGAAACTTAAAAATGTACAAGAAGAGCAAAAGTATAAAATTACTTACAGATTGTAAGGTATATAGCAATGTTCTATTAAGGTATGTAGCAATCTTCTACATAAAGCCGAGACCCAGCAGTGAGAGCTAGGAGGGGAGCCTGCGCCGCTCCTGGCACTTTAACCCCCTAAATGCTGCTTTCGATACTGATCGCAGCATTTAGAATGCAAAGAGATGTGTCCCGGGTCGTCATGACGACATATGGGTCACTAGGCTACAGCAAGCTCCAAAGACCATGGTAAGAGCAAGGTCTGTGGAACTTGGGTCAGTGTATAACTGAAGCTGTGATGCATTGCAATGTATTGTAACAGTGGTCAGGGTTTATAAATTTAAAGTCGTATAGAGGGGCTAAGAGAAATGTATTTTAAAGGTAAAAAAAAAACAAACAAAATAAAAATATATACACCTATAAATACACTAGATTGTGGCCCGATTCTAACGCATCGGGTATTCTAGAATATGCATGTCCCCGTAGTATATGGACAATGATGATTACGGTATCCAAGGATAGCTGGAGTCTGTCCCAGGCAGATAAAATGGCCTCCTGGAGTCACCTGGAGTGGAATTTAATCCACCGAACACAAGCGATACAGGACATTATCAGTCCCAAGATCCTCATCGCCTCTCTGATGGAATAACGGCTCTCTGAAAACTGACGGATCCTGCCCGATATTGAGGCTTGCTTCTCTGCTGGTAAAAAGGATGTTCATAGGTGAGAGTCTAGGAGAACTCCAGGAAATTTTTCCTGGATTCTGGAAAGAGAACCAATTTCCTCCAATTTATCACCCAGCCTAGATCTTGAAGCATGCGGACTGAGTTTTGACAATGAAGCATAAGCTCTTCCCTGGAGCTGGCTATGATAAGGAAGCAGTCCAGCTAGGGAACTATGATGATATCTACCTTCCTTAGATAGGCTACCACCTCTGTCACTAGCGGTTTGGACACTCTGGGCACTGAAGCTAGACCGAATGGAAGGCAACGGAACTGTTAGTTAAGGTACTGCCCTTGGACCCTCAGACCGAACCTTAAATACTGTTGAGAAGAAGCATGGATGGGAACATGACGGCACGCATTCTTTAGATCCAGGGTACACATTGCCGTGTCTTTGTTTATCAGGGGGACTGTCTACCTGTTAAATCCATCTTGAATCTTTTGTGCCTGATACAGCGGTTTAGGGGTTTCTGCTTTAATATTGTGTGACTTTCTCCTGATGGTTTTCTGACAGAGAAGAGACTAGAGTAGTGACCTCTGAACCTTTCTTCCTCAGGAACCGGAACTATCGCTCCGATCTTTAGAAAAAACCTGAACATAGGATCACATGGGGGAGCGGAAAACTGGAGATGGGAATTTGTTAGAATGAAGCTTCCTGGTGGGGTCTGGGTAAACTCTATCCTGTAACCTGAAGAGATTATCCCTAATACTCACTGATTTTCCGAGATCTCTTGCCAACCTTCCAAGTACGAACTTTGTCATCCCCCCACTCTCACAGCGTCATTGCTTTCCTGACCCAGAACCAAAAGATAGAGCCCTTACCCCTATCTCCTTTGGGGTAGCTCCACCTGCAGGACTTTTCCTTCCCATTGTAGCCTGACCTCCGGGAGGGTTGGGGTCTATGAAAGGGCTGGTACTTTTTTGGCTTATCCTCTGGGAACCCCATCTTTTTGTCAGATGCCTTCTCTAGAATATCATCTAGAATCAGGCCAAATACTCTGGCACCCGAGCAGAGAATATAACACAGCTGTTTTAGATTGTGTATCCCCTGACCATGTTTTTAACCAGATAGCCTGCCGGACAGCATTTGGTAAGGCTCCGTTCCTGGCCGCGAATCTGACGGACTCCGCAGATACGTCTTTTAACCATTCAGACAGGCCCTGACAAAACTGACTCCTAAGGGCGAAGTCATTCCACTGGGTGTCAGTGGCCCATCTACGGAATTCTGAACAAAATTCCTCCGCCGGTTGGTCTCCCTGCTGGATCTTACATAGTTAAGATTCCGAGTTTCGGTCTGGGTCATCATAAACAAGGCAAAGAGCCCTGAAAAATCCATCCACAAACTGGAGTGACTAGGAGTCGGATTGGAATGAGAAGGCCCAGGATTGAGGGTCTCTTTGAAGGAGGGAGACAAAAATTCCCACCCTCTGTACCTCACTCCCAGATGACCGCGGACCAAGCATGAAATAGAGCTTACAGGCTTACCAGAATGCAATAAATTTATCCTGACACCACCCCCCCCAAAAAAAAAAGAAGCTATCCAGGAGTGCTACTTTAGATTCCAGTTCAGGTGTCTGGTGTGAAGAAACGAAGAAACCTTAGACGGTAGGTCTGATAGTTCAAACCCTGCAGATGTCTCACAAGGTTGACGACGGGTTCCATGTCAACATCCAAAAAAGTGGGTCCAGTGAAAATGTGACACTGTGAATGTACATGATTAGGGAAAGGGGCCCTGAACCATCCCTAGGGCTGGAGACCTAACTATCCCTGCTGCCAAAGTTACCTCTAAAACGTGAGGAGGTTTGGGCCACCAGCCATACTGTTCTCCCATAATACCCTAAGCTGTCCCCTGCCCCAGGAGGCTTGGGACAGAAATGTTGGTGTATAAACACATAACACAAACTGGCATAACAAAAAGCAACTTACAAACAGAACACTTGTCAAAGGTATAAATGAATACAGGAAAGGATAGAAATGTACAAACCAAATGGGAATAGGATAATAAAAAAAGCATACACCCAAAACAGCATGTGGCAATCTCCAGCAGCAACAACAACGAACTCCAACTTCAGAACAGCAACTCCAAGTCCATGAAATCAGGAAGTAAACTTTCATTGGCGAGGATAAGGTCTGGAGAGATTTTGTGGTGCATTTTCTCCTTTTACCCTTGCGAAAATAAAAATTTGGGGCTAATGTAACATTTTTGTGGGAAAAAGTAGAAATTTCATTTTTCCTTCCACATTGCATTAATTCCTGGGACGCACCTGAAGAGTTATTAAATTTCTCAAATGTGGTTTTGAACACTTTGAGAGGTGCAGTTTGTAGAAAGGTGTAACTTTTGCTTATTTTATGACAAACAGGCCTTTCAAAGTCATTTTAACCCCTTCATGACCCAGCCTATTTTGACCTTAATGACCTGGCCATTGTTTGCAATTCTGACCAGTGTCCCTTTATGAGGTAATAACTCAGGAACGCTTCAACGGATCCTACCAATTCTGAGATTGTATTTTTCGTGACATATTGGGCTTCATGTTAGTTGTAAAATAAGGTCGATAAGTTTTTACTTTATTTGTGAAAAATTCAGAAATTTGGCAAAAATGTTAAATTTCGCAATTTTCAAATTTTAAATTTTTATTCTGTTAACCAGAGAGTTATGTGACACAAAATAGTTAATAAATAACATTACCCACATGTCTACTTTACATAAGCACAATTTTGGAAACAAAATTTTTTTTTGCTACGAAGTTATAATGGTTAAAATAATTTACAAAACCATTGTTTTAGGGACCACCTCACATTTTAAGTTAGTGTGAGGGGTCTATATGGCTGAAAATACCCAAAAGTGACAACATTCTAAAAACTGCACCCCTCAAGGTGCTCAAAATCATAGTCAAGAAGTTTATTAACCCTTCAGGTGCTTCACAGCAGCAGAAGCAACATGAAAGAAAAAAACGAACATTTAACCTTTTAGTCACAAAAATGATCTTTTAGCAACAATTTTTTATTTTCCCAAGGGTAAAAGGAGAAACTGGACCCCGAAAGTTATTGTACAATTTGTTCTGAGTATGCCGATACCCCATATGTGGGGGAAAACCACTGTTTGGGCGCATGACAGGGCTTGGAAGGGAAGTAGCGCCATTTGACATTTTGAATGAAAAATTGGCTCAAATCTTCAGCGGACACACGTCGCTTTTGGAGAGCCCTGTGTGCCTAAACATTGGAGCTCCCACACAAGTGACCCCATTTTGGAAACTAGACCCCCACAGGAACTTATCTAGCTGCATAGTGAGCACTTTGAACCCCTAGGTGCTTCACAAATTGATCCGTAAAAATGAAAAAGTACTTCTTATTTTTCACAAAAAAATTCTTTTAGCCTCAATTTTTTCATTTTTACATGGGCAACAGGATAACATGGATCCAAAAATTTGTTGGCATATTTCTCCTGAGTACACCGATACCTCATATGTGGTCAGAAACTACTGTTTGGGCGCACGGCAGAGCTAGGAAGAAAAGGAGCGCCATTTGACTTTTTGAATGAAAAATTAGCTCCAACCTTTAGCGGACACCATGTCGCGTTTGGAGAGCCCCTGTGTGCCTAAACATTGGAGCTCCCTCACAAGTGACCCCATTTTGGAAACTAGACCTCCCAAGGAACTAATCTAGATGTGCGATGAGCACTTTGAACCCCCATGTGCTATACAGAAGTTTATAACGCAGAGAAAATAAAAAATCATTTTTCTTCCTTCAAAAATTATTTTTTAGCCCGCAATTTTTTATTTTCACAAGAGTAAAAGGAGAAATTGGACCCCAAAAGATAGATAAACTAATAACAGGGGAGGGGTTATACACTGCGGAGGGGAGGGGTCACACACTGCGGAGGGGAGGGGATAGACAGTTTGATACACTTTGATAGGGGGCGAGGGCACCTGTCAGATTAGATGGGACGAGTAATAGGTATGCTACACTACTACTCACAGCCGGTGTTATCACACACAGCGCCGTGTATAATCTGAATTGTCATTGAATTGGGGACACTACGGAAAAAAAACAAAACAAAGAAAACACATAATATAAAACATCTAGCCTAGAATTGTCTGAGAATGTGACTCTTCTCTTATTTATTTTGTGTTGATTCCTCATCAGGACAGTTACCTGTAAGATCTTCCTCTTTGCACCGCCACTCATCTCCCCGCACATCGCTTTCTCCTTTCTCCATTACGGCTTTAGGATGATTTCTCAGCAGGTTTTCCCAGGATTTCAAAACTGTGAAAATAATGTAAAAGTCACAGACAGAAGGAAAACTCACGTGGAATGTTCAATTTAGACGCTTTTACTACAAACTCGAGTGGCATCTGAGCCGACATTTGATTGCGAGATCGCTACCACCAATATCACCAGTGCTGCCCTCAGCGTCAGTACAGCAACGCCTAGTGATGGAAGCAGGGGTCACTGGAGCCGGGTCCGCTAAGTGTACTACATTACGACAAAATTATTTCCTTCATTAATTCACATTTCGGGTGCCCTAACATTTTTAATTTTTCATTATATAAAGATTGCCACGTCTGGAAGTTTTGTATTTTTGGGGTACTCACTATATCATGTCATTCACTTATGATATAAATGTCATGTTAGAGAAATCGTCTGTCCCTTTTTAATAATTTACACACAGCAGAGTATGGTCTGAGCCATAGAAATAAAACACGTTTATGTGAGGGAACGTGAAGGAGCCACACCTCGTCACCCAGTCTGATGTCAATATTATGTCAGCGGGATCACGTGGTAAGGTCTCCCCAATAGTAGCAACGTGACGTTCCACATCGCCTAGGGACAAATAAGGTCAGCTTGGCACAGTTCTACACAGACCCCCTCCTGTCCACACGGGCCCAGGGAGGTACGGGGAGTGAGAGGTGGCCCATGAAGCCACTGACGTTGCACTACACTCGGCCACAACCCTGACAGGCTGAAAGGCTCCTTTCCCGAACCCCAGTGAAACATAACCTTATCAACCTGGGAGAACTGCCACCAGTTCCTCGTTCGATATATGCCTGGTCCGTTAACAGGGTTATATCGGGCCAGAAACCAGCCCCCAGTACTATTTGAGATTAGGCCGAGAAACAGATGTGTGGATTTATGAATGGACATAAAAGAGCAGCTCAAGGTACAATTATATATTTAACAGCCTTAAGGCAGGGGTGGGGAATCTTTTTTTCTACCAAGGGCCATTTGGATATTTATACTATCCTTCGGGGGCCGTACAAACACTGTCCACAAAGTCCATCCTGACTCTGGCACTGGTGTCAGGACATAATCTTTCATTGCATGACCTTCAGTGTTCATTAGTAAACACTGTGTGTGTGTACTAACAGAGTAAGAAGAAATTAATGAGCTGGTGGCAATCAAAATACAGCTCCCTGCCCAAAAATGTGGTCACTGAGAATCTGCTCGGGGGCCTGATAAAAGGTCAGCGGGCCGTAAATGGCCCTGGGGCCTGAGGTTTCTCACCCCAGCCTTAAGGGCACACTAGACAATACACTATATATACAATGGTTAATCGAAGATGAGCTAAGCCCACCAGCATCAGGGGCTTATCTACAGCATTCTGTAGCATTCTGTAATGCTGTAGATAAGCCCCTGATGTATCCTGAAAGATGAGAAAAAGAGGTTAGATTATACTCACCTGGGGGGGGGCTGGTCCGGGGCCTCCCATCTTCATAGGATGGCGTCCTCTTCTTTTCTTCACGCTGCGGCTCTGGCGTACTTTGTCCTGTTGAGGGCAGAGCAAAGTACTGCAATGCGCAGGCGCCGGGCCTCTCTGACCTTTCCCGATGCCTGCTCACTGCAGTACTTTGCTCTGCCCTCAACAGGACAAAGTACGCCAGAACCGCAGCGTGAATACAAGAAGAGGACGTCATCGTAAGAAGATGGGAGGCCCCGGACCGCGACGCCCATCGGACCGGACCGCCCCTGGGTGAGTATAATCTAACCTCTTTTTCACATCTTTTAGAATACATCGGGGGCTTATCTACAGCATTACAGAATGCATTACAGAGTGCTGGAGATAAGCCCCTGATGCCGGTGGCCGCAGCTCATCTTCGATTTTGGGGGTGACAGGTTCCCTTTAAATGAAGTATTGGCTGATATTTTGGCAAAAATTAGATAAGCTCAAAATCCAACGTCAAGGATCCTCATACTGATTTCAAAAACAGCAACATAGAAAAATGTTTTCAGGATGAAGCCAGGACGGTAATGGGTTGTGAGCTTCAGCAACGTCTCTCTCTCTTCCTTTCTCTCTTCCCTCCTATCTCTCTCTCTCGTCCTCTGTCTCTCTCCTCCTTACCTCTTTTTTGTTAGGGACTAGAACGCAGTTGATTTTCGGAGGTAATGATGTCACCGGAAGGGGCGGGGCCTCGTTCAGTCCAGTGAAGAGCTGATAGCAGGAAGTAGCGTTTTGCTGTCTTTCTTTCCCTCTTCCTGGTTGACTCTGGCTCCGCCCCTCCCTGTAGCCCCGCCCCTCCCATGTGACCCCACAGGCTGAGCTGTGAGGCGTCCTGTCTCCTCTGCTGACTGCAGGCTGTGGTGACTCCTGCTGCACTGTGTCAGGGGTCTGCACAGCGCCGAGCGCTATCTGTCAGGGGTCTGCACAGCGCCGAGCGCTATCTGTCCAGGGTCTGCACAACACCGAGCGCTATCTGTCAGGGGTCTGCACAACGCCGAGCGCTATCTGTCAGGTCTCTGCACAGCGCCGAGCGCTATCTGTCAGGAGTCTGCACAACGCCGAGCGCTATCTGTCAGGGGTCTGCACAGCACCGAGCGCTATCTGTCAGGTCTCTGCACAGCACCGAGCGCTATCTGTCAGGAGTCTGCACAACGCCGAGCGCCATCTGTCAGGGATCTGCACAGCGCCGAGCGCTATCTGTCAGGGGTCTGCACAGCGCCGAGCGCCATCTGTCAGGAATCTGCACAGCACCGAGCGCTATCTGTCAGGGGTCTGCACAACGCCGAGCGCCATCTGTCAGGGATCTGCACAGCGCCGAGCGCTATCTGTCAGGGGTCTGCACAGCGCCGAGCGCCATCTGTCAGGAATCTGCACAGCACCGAGCGCTATCTGTCAGGGGTCTGCACAGCGCCGAGCGCCATCTGTCAGGAATCTGCACAGCACCGAGCGCTATCTGTCAGGGGTCTGCACAACGCCGAGCGCCATCTGTCAGGGATCTGCACAGCGCCGAGCGCTATCTGTCAGGGGTCTGCACAGCGCCGAGCGCCATCTGTCAGGAATCTACACAGCACCGAGCGCTATCTGTCAGGGGTCTGCACAACGCCGAGCGCCATCTGTCAGGGATCTGCACAGCGCCGAGCGCTATCTGTCAGGGGTCTGCACAGCGCCGAGCGCCATCTGTCAGGAATCTGCACAGCACCGAGCGCTATCTGTCAGGGGTCTGCACAACGCCGAGCGCCATCTGTCAGGGATCTGCACAGCGCCGAGCGCTATCTGTCAGGGGTCTGCACAGCGCCGAGCGCCATCTGTCAGGAATCTGCACAGCACCGAGCGCTATCTGTCAGGGGTCTGCACAGCGCCGAGCGCCATCTGTCAGGGATCTGCACAGCGCCGAGCACTATCAGGGATCTGCACAGCGCCGAGCACTACCTGTCAGGGATCTGCACAGCGCCGAGCGCCATCTGTCAGGGATCTGCACAGCGCCGAGCACTATCAGGGATCTGCACAGCGCCGAGCACTACCTGTCAGGGATCTGCACAGCGCCGAGCGCCATCTGTCAGGGATCTGCACAGCGCCGAGCACTAAATAATAATAATAATAATAATTTTATTTATATAGCGCCAACATATTCCGCAGCGCTTTACAAATTATAGAGGGGACTTGTACAGACAATAGACATTACAGCATAACAGAAATATAGTTCAAAACAGATACCAGGAGGAGTGAGGGCCCTGCTCGCAAGCTTACAAACTATGGGGAAAAGGGGAGACACGAGAGGTGGATGGTAACAATTGCATTAGTTATTCGGACCAGCTATAGTGTAAGGCTCAGGTGTTCATGTAAAGCTGCATGAACCAGTTACCTGCCTAAGTATGTAGCAGTACAGACACAGAGGGCTAATACTGCATAAAGTGTATGAGAACATGATGCGAGGAACCTTTTTTTTTTTTTTTTTTTTTTTATTATAAATAGGCCACACAGGGATCGTTAGGTTAATGCATTGAGGCGGTAGGCCAGTCTGAACAAATGAGTTTTTAGGGCACGCTTAAAACTGTGGGGATTGGGGATTAATCGTATTAACCTAGGTAGTGCATTCCAAAGAATCGGCGCAGCACGTGTAAAGTCTTGGAGACGGGAGTGGGAGGTTCTGATTATTGAGGATGCTAACCTGAGGTCATTAGCGGAGCGGAGGGCACGGGTAGGGTGGTAGACTGATACCAGGGAGGAGATGTAGGGTGGTGCTGAGCCATGGAGTGCTTTGTGGATGAGGGTAGTAGTTTTGTACTGGATTCTGGAGTGGATGGGTAGCCAGTGTAATGACTGGCACAGGGTAGAGGCATCGGTGTAACGGTTGGTGAGGAATATGATCCTGGCTGCAGCATTCAGGACAGATTGGAGCGGGGAGAGTTTTGCAAGAGGGAGACCGATTAGTAGAGAGTTACAATAGTCCAGACGAGAATGAATAAGTGAAACAGTCAGAGTTTTTGCAGAGTCGAAATTAAGAAAAGGGCGAATTCTAGAAATGTTTTTGAGATGCAGGTAAGAAGAGCGAGCCAGTGATCGGATGTAGGGGGTGAATGAAAGGTCAGAATCAAGGATGACCCCAAGGCAGCGGGCATGTTGCTTTGGAGTAATGGTGGAACCGCACACGGAGATGGCAATGTCAGGCAAAGGTAGGTTAGTAGAGGGAGAGAACACGAGGAGTTCAGTTTTTGACAGGTTTAGTTTCAGATAGAGGGAGGACATGATGTTAGAGACAGCGGTAAGACAATCACTGGTGTTTTCTAAAAAGGTCGGTGTGATATCGGGAGCAGAAGTGTATAATTGGGTGTCGTCAGCATAGAGATGGTACTGGAAACCAAATCTATAATAATAAATAATAATAATTTTATTTATATAGCGCCAACATATTCCGCAGCGCTTTACAAATTATAGAGGGGACTTGTACAGACAATAAACATTACAGCATAACAGAAATACAGTTTGAAACAGATACCAGGAGGAGTGAGGGCCCTGCTCGCAAGCTTACAAACTATGGGGAAAAGGGGAGACACGAGAGGTGTCTACTGATTGTTTGTCCAATAGGGGCAGTATACAACGAGAAGAGTAGGGGGCCTAGGACTGATCCTTGAGGAACCCCAACAGTAAGGGGAAGGTGAGAGGAGGAGGAACCAGCAAAACATACAGTGAAGGATCGGTCAGAGAGATAGGAGGAGAACCAGGAGAGAACGGTGTCCTTGAGGCCGATGGAGCGGAGCATAGTGAGGAGGAGCTGATGATCCACAGTGTCGAATGCTGCAGAGAGATCCAAGAGAATTAGCATGGAGTAGTGACCATTAGATTTAGCTGTTAGTAGGTCATTAGAGACTTTAATGAGGGCAGTTTCAGTAGAGTGTAAAGAGCGGAAGCCAGATTGAAGAGGGTCGAGAAGAGAGTTATCTGAGAGATAGCGGGTAAGACGGGAGTGGACCAGGCGTTCGAGGAGTTTAGAGATGAAGGGAAGATTAGAGACAGGTCTATAATTAGCGGCACAGGGATCTGCACAGCGCCGAGCACTACCTGTCAGGGATCTGCACAGCGCCGAGCGCCATCTGTCAGGAGTCTGCACAGCACCATCTGTCAGGGGTCTGCACAGCGCCGAGCACTACCTGTCAGGGATCTGCACAGCGCCGAGCGCTATCTGTCAGGTCTCTGCACAGCACCATCTGTCAGGGGTCTGCACAGCGCCGAGCGCCATCTGTCAGGGGTCTGCACAGCGCCGAATGCTATCTGTCAGGTCTCTGCACAGCACCGAGCACTATCTGTCAGGGATCTGCACAGCACCGAGCGCCATCTGTCGATGCTCTACACAGTGCACAGCAGGTCCGCATTTACAGGTTCTGTTGCCCGAGGTGAGGAAGAGCAGAATGGTGATGACTGTAGTCAATGAGAGATCGCTGATGAGCTGCGGCGCTCCTGGGACATAGATGCTGACCATGAGGAAAATGGGCTTCACACACACACACTGCAGACCTAAAGTTTGGACACACCTTCTCATTTAAAGATTTTCTGCATTTTCATGACTATGAAAATTGTACATTCACACTGAAGGCATCAAAACTATGAATTAACACATGTGGAATTACATACTTAACAAAAAAGTGTGAAACAACTGAAATTATTTCTTATATGCTAGGTTCTTCAAAGTAGCCACCTTTTGCTTTGATGACTGCTTTGCACACTCTTGGCATTCTCTTGATGAGCTTCAAGAGGTAGTCACTGGGAATGGTCTTCCAACAATCTTGAAGGAGTTCCCAGAGATGCTTAGCACTTGTTGGCCCTTTTGCCTTCACTCTGCGGTCCAGCTCACCCCAAACCATCTCGATTGGGTTCAGGTCTGGTGACTGGAGGCCAGGTCATCTGGTGTAGCACCCCATCACTCTCCTTCTTGGTCAAATAGCCCTTTGAAGAACCTAGAATATGAGACATTTTCCGTTGTTTCACACTTTTTTGTTAAGTATATAATTCCACGTGTTAATTCATAGTTTTGATGCCTTCAGTGTGAATTTACAATTTTCATAGTTATGAAAATACTGAAAAATCTTTAAATGAGAATGTGTGTCCAAACTTTTGGGCTGTACTGTATATATACCTAAACAAGAAATGAAAAAGTGGGCGGCGCTGCCTTCCACATGCCGACCTTCAGCTTGCATGCAAGTCAAATGTATTCATTAGGGAAAACACTATAAATCATTCACCTCCAGTTACCGGGTGCTCCTCCAGGAAACTTAAGATAAGACCATATGTTTGCAAAACGAAGAAAAAAAAGAGGAAGGCACTCACCAAACTGTAACTTGACTTGTCTTTAATAAATATATGACATTTTAATGTATATATACTTAAACTCTGCTCATTCTTCTTGATATTTATTGTATGTATTCTATATTACTGTATATTGTATTAGTATTTTTTTTCAACGTCTATGTATATCTGATGCGGACAAGATTTGAAGTTGGGTAGTCAAGAGGTCCATGGTGAGATAATAGGAGGGCTTGTCATAAATGGAGGGGTAAGGCAAAAGGCATAGTCAGGTCACAGTCCAAGATCAGAATTCTGGGAAGGTAGCGGATCAAGACAAAAGGGCAAGACAAACAGATGCTCAAAGGCAAGGTCGCGCAACAAAGATCAAATGAGCAAGCGCAGACTACTTGAGCTAAGCTACAACTGGTACTATTTGGAGGCAGAGAGCCATGTAATGACTCAAATAGCAGACATATGGAGGAAGCCCTGGCACGCCCCAACTCTGATGGGAGGGCTGAACTTTCACTCAACACACTGACTGCTCAGCACGTCCCAGCCTACGATTGCACAACTGAGCTATCCATCACCATTCTGACAGCTCAGCACACTCATCCTAGATTGGACGGCTGAACTGTTACTGCTTCCAAACACCTAATAGGCGGAATCGTGACTACATTGCTCTCTTGGTATTTCCCCACCCAACTTTTTCCTTCCCCTTTGCAATGTTACGTTTTGTCATATTTAGCATTTTACATTTCTTTATTTGTGTATTTTTTATTTGTCCTACACAACACTGCCATATTTCCTTATCCCTCTCCCTTTTTTCCCTTCCCCTCTTCCTCCATGGGCAATAACTCCCCTGCCCTCACTTCCCCTTCATTAGTTTCACTTTGAGCATATTATTGGCAATGTGCCACTTGCCTCCCATGGTACACATAGCTATACACCTTCTTTTTTACATTTTTTTTTCCCCAAACATTTTTTTAAAATGTTGTTTTACATTTTTTTATTTCAATATTTATTTTATAATTGCTTTTTTTTATTTCTTCTGCACACGTTCTGTGCACTCATATCCTTACCTTTATGTACTGTGCACTTGTATTGCTTATTTATGCACAAAGTAACACTCCTTCACATCATCTGTCTCATTATTTTTATTCATGTATTTTTATATATACATATGTAGAAGTGCTACTCACAAAATTAGAATATCATCAAAAAGTGAATTTCATTTCTTCAATACAAAACGTGAAGCTCATATATTATATAGAGTCATTACAGAGTGATCTATTCCAAGTGTGTATTTCTGTTAATGTTTATGATTATGGCTTACAGCCAATGAAAACCCAAAAGTCATTATCTCAGTAAAATAGAATAATTAACAAAAACACCCACAAAGGCTTCCTAAGCGTTTAAAAAAAGGTCACTTAGTCTGTTTCAGTAGCTCCACAATCATGGGAAAGACTGCTGACTGGACAGATGTCCAGAAGGCAGTCATTGACACACAACACAAGGAGGGGAAGCCACAAAAGGTCATTGCTAAAAAAAAATGCTGGCTGCTTACAAAGTGCTGTATCCAAGCATATTAATTGAAAGTTGAGTGGAAGGAAAAAGTGTGGTAGAAAAAGGTGCACAAGCCAGCGGGATAACCGCAGCCTGGAAAGGTTTGTTAAGAAAAGGCCATTCAAAAATTTTGGGGAGATTCACAAGGAGTAGACTGTAGGTGGAGTCATTGCTTCCAGAGCCACCACACACAGACGTGTCCAGGACATGGTCTACAAGTGTCGCATTCCTTGTGTCCGGCCACTCATGACCAATAGACAACACCAGGAGCGTCTTACCTGGGCCAAGGAGAAAAAGAACTGGATTGTTGCTCAGTGGTGCAAGGTGTTTTCAGATTAAAGTACATTTTGCATTTCATTTGAAATCAAGGTCCCAGAGTCTGGAGGAAGAGTAGAGAGTCACATAATCCAAGCTGCTTGAGGTCTAGGGTGAAGTCACCACAGTCAGTGATGGTTTCGGGTGCCATGTCATCTGCTGGTGTAGATCCACTGTGTTTTATCAAGACCAAAATCAGCGCAGCTGTCTACCGGGACATTTTAGAGTGTGGCAGCCCAGGAGTCCGGTTGCCACAATGGCATCACCTTCCTCACAGGGGGGTGATGTCATGCCTGGATGTAAGGAGGGATAGCCTAATCAGGTAATACAAACATATAACTTCGTAACTCCAGAAGAGGGAGCTCTAAGCCCGGCTTCAGGGTAGCTTCTCTATAAGTTCTGGTCTGGAGGGTGGGGAGGGTGGGGGGGGGGGGGGGGCTAGAGAGTTGAGTGTGAGACACTGAAGGGAAAGGAAGCAAGAGAGAGGAACCTGGGATCTGGAGCTATGATTGGGCTCACCCCAAGATAAAACGCAAAGCGACCGGACAACAGAGTCTGTGGTGGTGAGAGGATTGCATACTCAGCCACCAAATCTGGAGGGCAGGAGATTCCAAGTCTCCTGGCCCCAACTGACATCCGCAGGCAACACAGCAGGTCAGGAGCCTGGGGTTGCCAGTGAGAAGGCAGTGCCCAAGACAGGCTCAGGCTGTCGGCCATACGGATTGGAAGTACCGACACAGAGGACTTGTGCAGAGCTTCAGGCAGCAAAGGTCAGAGTACAAAGCGCAGAAGGAAGGCCTCCGAACCCACCTGGTTAGGTGGATCCAAAGCGGTTTCCCGGCTGCCTGGACCCCATCACCACCTGCTACCTGTACCCTGGACTGTACCTGCATTTCATTAGTAAACGGTAAAGGAAACTGCTATCCCTGTGTCCTTCAATTATTTCCTGCACCCTTAGTCTGGCACTCCACCGTTAATCATCCCTCTAACTGTAAGCTCTTCCTGTGGGGAGCTATACCAACTCTGTTGCAACTCCATCAGCCCTACTGGACCCCTTTTAGCAGCGTCAGCCATCCCTGGCCGAATACCACAGGTGGCGTCACAAATTATCCTTTATAGACTTTATTCTCCACTTCCACTCATCCCATTTTACTGGACGCCCAGGGCCATGGACCGGGTCACTGCCACCATGACCACCCCTTTAAGTACCGCCGGACCCGGCCCGAGTACCACACGACCCTAGCGGGCGCTTCAAGAACACTTCATGCTTCCCTCTGCCGACAAGGTTTTTGGAGATGGAGATTTAAAGGGAACCTGTCACCCCGAAAATCGCGGGTGAGGTAATCCCACCGGCATCAGGGGCTTATCTGCAGCATTCTGTAATGCTGTAGATAAGCCCCCGATGTTACCTGAAAAAGGAGAAAAAGATGTTATATTATACTCACCCAGGGGCGGTCCCGCTGCTGGTCAGGTCGGATGGGCGTCTCCGGTCCGCTCCGGCGCCTCCTATCTTTATTACAAGATGTCCTCTTCTGATCTTCAGCCACGGCTCCGGCGCAGGCGTACTTTGCTCTGCCCTGTTGAGGGCAGAGGATAGTACTGCAGTGCGCAGGCGCCGGAAAGGTCAGAGGCCCGGCGCCTGCGCACTGCAGTACTTTGTCTGCCCTCAACAGGGCAGAGCAAAGTACGCCTGCGCCGGAGCCGTGGCTGAAGATCAGAAGAGGACGTCTTGTAATGAAGATAGGAGGCGCCGGAGCGGACCGGAGACGCCCATCCGACCTGACCAGCAGCGGGACCGCCCCTGGGTGAGTATAATATAACATCTTTTTCTCCTTTTTCAGGTAACATCGGGGGCTTATCTACAGCATTACAGAATGCTGCAGATAAGCCCCTGATGCCGGTGGGATTACCTCACCCGCGATTTTCGGGGTGACAGGTTCCCTTTAATTCTCCAGCAGGACTTGGGACCTGTCCACACTGCCAAAAGTATCAATACCTGGTTTACAAACAACAGCATCACTGTGCTTGATTGGCCAACAAGCTCGCCTGACCTTAACCAAATAGAGAATCTATGGGGTATTGGCAAGAGGAAGATGAGAGACCCCGAACCCAACAATGCAGACGAGCTGAAGGCTGCTATCAAAGTAACCTGGGCTTCCGTAACTCACTCAACAGTGCCACACACTGATCGCCTCCATGCCACGCCGCATTGATGCAGTAATTGATGCAAAAGCCGACCAAGTATTGAGTGCATTTACTGAACATACATTTCAGTAGGCCAACATTTCAGATTTTAAAATAATTTTTCACACTGATGTTATAAAGTATTCTAATTTACTGAGATAATGACTTTGGGGTTTTCATTGGCTGTAAGCCATAATCATCAACATTAACAGAAAAACATGTGAAATAGATCACTGTGTGTAATGACTCTATATACACTGTGTGCAGAATTATTAGGTAAGTTGTATTTTGATCACGATACTTTTTATTCATGTTGTCCTACTCCAAGCTGTTCAGGCTTGAGAGCCAACTACCAATTAAGTAAATCAGGTGATGTGCATTTCTGTAATGAGGAGGGGTGTTGTCTAATGACATCAAAACCGTATTAAAGGTGTGCTTAATTATTAGGCAACTTCCTTTCCTTTGGCAAAATACTGTAGGTCAGAAGAGAGAATTGACAGGCTCTGAAAAGTCCAAAATTGTGAGATGCAGCAGTCTTGAAATTGCCAAACATTTGAATCGTGATCATCGAACAATCAAGCGTTTCATGGCAAATGGCCATGGAAGCTGCCAAGATGCCATTTGCCACCAGTTTTGCCATATTTCAGAGCTGCAACGTTACTGGAGTAACAAAAAGCACAAGGTGTGCGATACTCAGGGACATGGCCAAGGTTCCATACTGAAAAACGACCACCTTTGAACAAGAAACATAAGATAAAACGTCAAGACTAGGCCAAGAAATATCTTAAGACTGACTTTTCAAAGGTCTTATGGACTGATGAAATGATTGTGACTCTTGATGGGCCAGATGGCTGGGACAGAGGATGGATCAGTAAAGGGCAGAGAGCTCCACTCCAACTCAGACGCCAGCAAGGTGGAGGTGGTGTGCTGGTATGGGCTGGTATCATCAAAGATGAACTTGTGGGACCTTTTCGGGTTCAGAATGGAGTGAAGCTCAACACCGAGACCTACTGCCGGTTTCTGGATGACCTCTTCAAGCAGTGGTACAGGAAGAAGTTAGTATCGTTCAAGAAAAACATGATTTTCATGCAGGACAATGCTCCGTCACATGCCTCCAACTACTCCACAGTGTGGCTGGCCAGTAAAGGTCTCAAAGAAGAAAAAATAATGACATGGCCCCCTTGTTCACCTGATCTGAACCCCATAGAGAACCTGGGGCTCCTCATAAAATGTGAGATCTACAGGGAGGGAAAACAGTCCACCTCTCAGAGCAGTGTGTCTGGAAGCTGTGGTGGCCTCTGCACGCAATGTTGATCGTAAACAGATCAAGCAACTGACAATCTATGGATAGATCCTGTTGAGTGCCATTATAAAGAAAGGTGGCTATATTGGTCAATAATTTTGGGGGTTTTGCTTTTGCATGTCAGAAATGTTCATTTCTAAATTTTTTCTGCAGTTATATTGGTTTACCCGGTGAAAATAAACAAGTGAGAAGGGAATATATTTGGTTTTTATTAAGTTGCCTAATAATTCTGCACAGTAACAGTTACCTGCCCAAACAGAAATCCTCCTAAGATAGCCAAATCTAAAAAAAACCCACTCCAACTTCCAAAAATATTAAGCTTTGATATGTATGAGTCTTTTGGGTTGATTTAGAATATAGTTGTTGATCAATAATAAACATAATCCTCTAAAATACAACTTGCCTAATAATTCTGCACGCAGTGTAATATATGAGTTTCACTTTTTGTATTGAAGAACTGAAATAAATTTACTTTTTGATATTCTAATTTTGTGAGAAATAAATGTATTTCTTTCACACACTGCGATTCTTATATTGCAGACAATATAATATATATGTACATGTCTTATTTCTACATATACCGTATATACTCGAGTATAAGCCAACCCCCCCTAATTTTGCCACAAAAAAACTGGGAAAACTTAATGACTCGAGTATAAGCCTAGGGTGGAAAACGCAGCAGCTACCGGTAAAAGTCAAAAATACAAATAAATACCAATAAAAGTAAGATTAATTGAGACATCAGTAGGTTAAGTGTTTTTGAATATCCATATTGAATCAGGAGCCCCATATAATGCTCCATACAGTTTATGATGGGCCCCATAAGATGCTCCATATTAAAATATGCCCCATATAATAGTGCGCAAATGCGGATTATGGCCCCATAAGATGCTCTATACAGACATTTGCCCCATATAATGCTGCACAAACGTTGATTATGCCCCATGTAGACATTTGCCCCATATAAAGCTGCACAAACATTGATTATGGCCCCATAAGATTCTCAATGTAGACATTTGCCCCATATGCAGTTGCTGCAATTAAAAAAATAAATAAATCACATACTCACCTCTCGTCGCTCAGGCCCCCGACACTTGCTATATTCACCTGCTCTCCGTTCCGCTGGCCGCCGCTGCGTCTTCCCCGTCCTCTGCACTGACTGTTCAGGCAGAGGGCAGCGCGCACACTAATCGCGTCCTCTGACCTGATAGTCAGTGCAGAGGACGGGGAAGATGGAGCGGTGGCCGTGGAACGGGGGGCAGGTGAATATATCGCACACTGCGTTACACACCTGCTCCTGGAGCGGTCCCTGGTTCCCCGGCAGCTTCTTCCTGTAGTGAGCGGTCACATGGTACCGCTCATTACAGTAATATGCGGCTCCACCCCTATGGGAGTGGAGTGGGGTCCATATTCATTACTGTAATGTACGGTACCATGTGACCACTCACTACAGGAAGCTGCCGGCGCCGGGGGACCAGGGACTGCGCCAGGAGCAGGTGATTATGATTACACAGCTGCTGCTACACCTCCCCTACCGACCCCTGGGTATGACTCGAGTATAAGCCGAGAGGGGGCAATTTCAGCCTAAAAAAATGGGCTGAAATTCTCGGCTTATACTCAAGTATATACGGTATGGGCTTTATATACATAATTCACTGTATGCATAATTTTCCATTTATTTAGGTACTATCACTTTTCTTCTACATGACACACACATTCTCCTTTCTCTCTCTTGACATCTGTACTCACTTGCTGTCCACTTTCATATGCCCCCACATGGGTTGAACTCTCGGCCTCTAACCAGCCCCTCCTCTGCACTTGGTACTTACAGCCCCATATGACGTGACACCTAATATCCCCAACAACCTCCCCTGACGGGAGGACAGAGTCAGTCATTGGACGCCTACCCCTGTTTGGTGCAGGCTCCAGCGATGAGCCCTCACATTTTCAGGCACATGACAGCTGATCAGATCAGCTGTCATGTGCCGGGAACTGTTAAATATGCTTATTTTGCACATTTAATTAATCAGGACTCTTTACCAGATGTGTTACTCTTAAAGAAAAATGTCATGATATTTTCATTAAAAAAATGTAGTGTTTTATTGAATTGTCCACAGAAAAACCACATTGCAGCAAAACATAAAATAGGTAAAATAGTTACAGATTGTCCATTTGTTCCTCATCTTTCCTGAGATCGTAAAAAGAATATGTATTTTGGTCATGGAATAGAAGTCATCATGGCTACCAGTTGTTCATTTCTTCTGTGTTGTCTGAAGTCCATGGAGAATGATGGAGAAGCAGGCAGGAGGTGACCCCCACGTGACAGCCCCCTCATCCTTTTAAGAGCTGTGATTATAAATGTGTCCCATAGACCACGTGTTCTCACTATATGGTGTTGGCTTATACTCTGAGCTACATATACAGAAATAGCTTTTTGTAATGTCAGCGAGAGGCAATGTGCTCAGTACAGAATTGAGAATAAGAATAATTCACTTAAGAATTGATATTTAACAGGAACAGCCGCGAGTGGAATCGTGATTCACCTGGGGCTGTTAACATGTTAAGTGCCGCTGTCAAAGTGACAGCGACATTTCACATAAACGCACAGGAAGCGCATCATTGCCTCCTCCCATCGGCACCCATGTCACATGACCGTGGGTCACCGATGAGTTGGGATGACAACCCGAGGTCAGCAGGAGACCCGTTGCTGTCATTGCTGAATCACTATGAGCACCTCCTGGTGATCGGCGCTCATAACAAGTGAACATTTCTGACCTGCTCTATGTAGCAAAGGCGATCGGACAACTGCAGTTTCTAGTCTCCCATGGAGACTATTGAAGGAAAAAAAAAATGTTTTTAAAAATATAAAAAAATAAAAAAAGTTCAAATCACCCTTTCGCCCAATTCAAAATAAAACAATAAAAAAAATCAAATATAAACATATTTGGTATCGCCACGTTCATAATCGGCCAATCAATATATAAAAAGAATTAAAAAAATAAATAAAAATGCCAGAATTACGCTTTTTTGGTCGCTGCAACATTGCAATAACGGGTAATCAAAAGTCCGTATTTACATCACAATGGTATCAATAAAAACGTCAGATCAGCGTGCAAAAAATAAGCCCTCAGTATCCCGAAAAATGGAGACACTACAGGTCTCGGAAAATGGCTTTTTTTTTTTTTTAAACAAATGTAGAATTTTTTTTTACCACTTAGATAAAAAAGAACCTAGACATGTTTGGTGTCTATGAACTCGTAATGACCTGGAGAATCATAATGGTAGGTCAGGATTAGCATTTAGTGAACCTAGTAAAAAAGCCAAATAAAAAAACAAGTGTGGGATTGCAAAACCAATTGTGCTGTTCAAAAGTACAACTCGTCCCGCAAAAATCAAGCCCTCACATGGTCATTTTCACCAAAAAATAAAAAAAGGTAAGGCTCTGGGAAGAAGGGTGTGCAAAAAATGACAATGCAAAACCAAACATACCCCTGGTCGTTAAGGGGTTAATAACAAAAATATACCAAATATTATCCTGCATATAGGGCCATAAAGCAGAAACATAGTATTACATCAAAGAAGAAAAAAAACTTTACTCACAGCCATGAGTTAAATAACAGTAATGATCTTTATTGAAAAATATAATAAAATTCATAAAAACATGGGGTGATTTCCACAAATACAGAAAAAAGAGGTGGGTATAACCGGAACTGTACACCTCATACACATACAGGTATATATGTGTATACCTAAAGATATGATTGTTTTATCCTATTATGCACATATACGATCAGGTACATGATACATCATTGTTCAGTGCAGACGAGGGCACACTCAAACACATATAAAAATCCCAAATGTTTTAGGCAAAGTTGCAATCAATGTGTGGGGTATGTGAGGATGTGCTTCCAGCCGCACAAAAAAAAAAAAAAAAAAAAAAGGATACACCCGTATACTTAAATCCATATACTCATATCAAAGTGATGTGTTATAATACTAACAGCCATAAAAATAGTGCACAAAAGATCATTAACCCCTTAATAACCAAAGTCTTTTTTCGGTTTTGCGTTTTCGTTTTTCCCTGCCCTTCTTCCCAGGGCGATAACTTTTTTATTTTTCCATCAATATGGCCATGTAAGGGCTTATTTTTTGCAGGACGAGTTTTACTATTGAACGACACCATTGGTTTTAGCATGTCATGTACTGGAAAACGGGAAAAAAAACGTCCAAGTGCGTTGAAGTGGCAAAAAACATGCAATCCCACACTTGTTTTTTGTTTGGCTTTTTTGCTAGGTTCACTAAATGCTAAAAATGAACAGGCATTATGACTCTCCAGGTCATTACGAGTTCATAGACACCAAAAACGTCAAGGTTCTTTTTTTATCTAAGTGGTGAAAAAAATTTCCAAGATTTGCTTTAAAAAAAACAACAAAATTGCGCAATTTTCAAGATACCGTCTCCATTTTTTGTGATATGGGGTTGGGTGAGGGCTTATTTTTTGCGTGCCATTTTTAATGATACCACTTTTGTGCAGATACATTCTTTTGATCGCCCGTTATCACATTTTAATGCATTGTCACGGTGACCAAAGAAACGTAATTCTGGCGTTTTTATTTTTTTCTCGCTACGCCGTTTAGCGATCAGATTAATTCTTTTTTTATTGATAGATTGGGCGATTCTGAATGCAGCGATACCAAATATGTGTATATTTGATTTTATTTTTATTAATTTATTTTGAAAGAGGCGAAAGGGAGGGTGATTTTAACTTTTATGTTTTTTATTTTTTTTCATATTTCTAAAAACTTTTTTTTTTCTTTTTTTTTTACTTTTGGCATGCTTCAATAGTCTGCATGGGAGGCTAGAAGCTGCCACAACTCGATCGCCGCTGCTACATGAAGTGATGCTCAGATCACCTCTATGTAGCGAATTACAGCACTGCTATGATCGCCGACCACAGGGTGGCGCTCATAGCAATCTGATAACAACCATAGAG
Organism: Ranitomeya imitator; assembly: GCF_032444005.1. Lineage (NCBI taxonomy): Eukaryota > Metazoa > Chordata > Amphibia > Anura > Dendrobatidae > Ranitomeya > Ranitomeya imitator. The sequence continues at coordinate 205,164,300 of NC_091288.1, forward strand.
GTATTCAGGAGACCTCTGGTTGTCATGCCGATGCACTGCTGACCCCCGATCACGTGACCGGAGTCAGCAGATCACGTTTTTCCAGCCCAATGGCCTAAAGCGCTTGTTAAATGCCGCTGTCAGAGTTTGAAAGAGGCATTTAACTAGTTAATAGGTGCGGGAGGATCACGATTCCGCCCGCGCCTATTGCGGGCACGTCAGCTGTTTTCAACACGTCGCGACTTTGAGGTGGGCTCACCGCCGGAGCCCACCTCAAAGCGGGGCTTCTGACGTCGGACGAACTATCCCATTCGACATCAGAAAGGGGTTAAATGAACATAGGTACAGTACAGACCAAAAGTTTGGACACACCTTCTCATTTAAAATTTTTTCTGTATTTTCATGACTATTAACCCCTTCATGACCCAGCCTATTTTGACCTTAAAGACCTTGCCGTTTTTTGCAATTCTGACCAGTGTCCCTTTGTGAGGTAATAACTCAGGAACGCTTCAATGGATCCTAGCGGTTCTGAGATTGTTTTTTCGTGACATATTGGGCTTCATGTTAGTGGTAAATTTAGGTCAATAAATTCTGTGTTTATTTGTGATAAAAACGGAAATTTGGCGAAAATTTTGAAAATTTCGCAATTTTCACATTTTGAATTTTTATTCTGTTAAACCAGAGAGTTATGTGACACAAAATAGTTAATAAATAACATTTCCCACACGTCTACTTTACATCAGCACAATTTTGGAAACAAAATTTTTTTTTGCTAGGAAGTTATAAGGGTTAAAATTTGATTAGAGATTTCTAATTTTTACAACACGATTTTTTTTAGGGACCACCTCACATTTGAAGTCAGGTTGAGGGGTCTATATGGCTGAAAATACCCAAAAGTGACACCATTCTAAAAACTGCACCCCTCAAGGTGCACAAAACCACATTCCAGAAGTTTATTAACCCTTCAGGTGCTTCACAGCAGCAGAAGCAACATGGAAGGAAAAATTGAACATTTAACTTTTTAGTCACAAAAATGATCTTTCAGCAACAATTTATTATTTTCCCAATGGTAAAAGGAGAAACTGAACCACGAAAGTTGTTGTCCAATTTGTCCTGAGTACGCTGATACCTCATATGTGGGGGTAAACCACTGTTTGGGCGCACGGCAGGGCTTGGAAGGGAAGGAGCGCCATTTGACTTTTTGAATGAAAAATTGGCTGCACTCTTTAGCGGACACCATGTCACATTTGGAGAGCCCCCCCGTGTGCCTAAAAATTGGAGCTCCCCCACAAGTGACCCCATTTTGGAAACTAGACGCCCCAAGGAACTTATCTAGATGCATAGTGAGCACTTTAAACCCCCAGGTACTTCACAAATTGATCCGTAAAAATGAGAAAGTAGTTTTTTTTTCACAAAAAAATTCTTTTAGCCTCAATTTTTTCATTTTCACATGGGTAACAGGATAAAATGGATCCTAAAATTTGTTGGGCAATTTCTCCTGAGTACACCGATACCTCACATGTGGGGGTAAACCACTGTTTGGGCACATGGTAAGGCTCGGGAGGGAAGGAGCGCCATTTGACTTTTTGAATGAAAAATTATCTCCATCGTTAGCGGACACCATGTCGCGTTTGGAGAGACCCTGTGTGCCTATGCATTGGAGCTCCCCCACAAGTGACCCTATTTTGGAAACTAGACCCCCCAAGGAACTTATCTAGATGCATACTGAGCACTTTAAACCCCCAGGTGCTTCACAGAAGTTTATAACGCAGAGCCATGAAAATAAAAAATAATTTTTCTTTCCTCAAAAATGATTTTTTAGCCTGGAATTTCCTATTTTGCCAACGGTAATAGGAGAAATTGGACCACAAATTTTGTTGTCCAGTTTGTCCTGAGTACGCAGATACCCCATATGTGGGGGTAAACCACTGTTTGGGCGCACGGCAGAGCTCAGAAGGGAAGGCACGCCATTTGGCTTTCTAAATGGAAAATTAGTTCCAATCATTAGCGGACACCATGTCGCGTTTGGAGAGCCCCTGTGTGCCTAAACATTGGAGATCCCCCACAAATGACCCCATTTTGGAAACTAGACCTCCAAAGGAACTAATCTAGATGTGTGGTGAGCACTTTGAACCCTCAAGTGCTTCACAGAAGTTTATAACGCAGAGCCATGAAAATTAAAAAAAAAATTTCTTTTCTCAAAAATGATTTTTTAACCCACAATTTTTTATTTTCCCAAGGATAACAGGAGAAATTTGACCCCAAAAGTTGTTGTCCAGTTTCTCCTGAGTACGGTGATACCCCATATGTGGGGGTAAACTACTGTTTGGGCACATGCCGGGGCTCGGAAGTGTAGTAGTGACGTTTTGAAATGCAGACTTTGATGGAATGCTCTACGGGCGTCACGTTGCGTTTGCAGAGCCTCTGATGTGGCTAAACAGTAGAAACCCCCAAGTGACCCCATTTTGGAAACTAGACCCCGAACGGAACTTATCTAGATATGTGGTGAGCACTTTCAACCCCCAAGTGCTTCACAGAAGTTTATAACGCAGAGCCGTGAAAATAATAAATACGTTTTCTTTCCTCAAAAATAATTTTTTAGCCCAGACTTTTTTAGTTTCCCAAGGGTTACAGGAGAAATTGGACCCCAAAAGTTGTTGTCCAGTTTCTCCTGAGTACGCTGATACCCCATGTGTGGGGGTAAACCACTGTTTGGGCACACGTCGGGGCTCAGAAGGGAAGTAGTGACTTTTGAAATGCAGACTTTGATGGAATGGTCTGCGGACATCACGTTGCGTTTGCAGAGCCCCTGGTGTGCCTAAACAGTAGAAACCCCCCACAAGTGACCCCATTTTGTAAACTAGACCCCCCAAGGAACTTATCTAGATATGTGGTGAGCACTTTGAACCCCCAAGTGCTTTACAGACGTTTACAACGCAGAGCCGTGAAAATAAAAAATCATTTTTTTCCTCAAAAATGATGTTTTAGCAAGCAATTTTTTATTTTCTCAAGGGTAACAGGAGAAATTTGACCCCAGTAATTGTTGCGCAGTTTGTCCTGAGTATGCTGGTACCCCATATGTGGGGGTAAACCACTGTTTGGGCACATGTTGGGGCTTGGAAGTGAGGGAGCACCATTTGACTTTTTGAATAAAAGATTCGCTGGAATCAATGGTGGCACCATGTTGCGTTTGGAGACCCCCTGAAGTGCCTAAACAGTGGAAACCCCTCAATTCTAACTCCAACACACCCCTAACCCTTATCCCAACTGTAGCCGTAACCCTAATCACAACCCTAACCCCAACACACCCCTAACCACAACCCTAATTCCAACCCAACCGTAACCCTAAGGCTATGTGCCCACGTTGCGGATTCGTGTGAGATTTTTCAGCACCATTTTTGAAAAATCCGCGGGTAAAAGGCACTGCGTTATACCTGTGAATTTACCGCATATTGCCAGTGTTTTTTGTGCGGATTTCACCTGCGGATTCCTATTGAGGAACAGGTGTAAAATGCTGCGGAATCCGCACAAAGAATTGACATGCTGCGGAAAATACAACGCAGCGTTTCCGCGTGGTATTTTCCGCACCATGGGCACAGCGGATTTGGTTTTCCATATGTTTACATGGTACTGTAAACCTGATGGAACACTGCTACGGATCCACAGCCAAATCCGCACCGTGTGCACATAGCCTAATTCTAAAGGTATGTGCACACGCTGCGGAAAACGCTGCGGATCCGCAGCAGTTTCCCATGAGTTTACAGTTCAATGTAAACCTATGGGAAACAAAAATCGCTGTGCACATGCTGCGGAAAAACTGCACGGAAACGCAGGGGTTTACATTCCGCAGCATGTCACTTCTTTCTGCGGATTCCGCAGCGGTTTTACAACTGCTCCAATAGAAAATCGCAGTTGTAAAACCGCAGTGAAATGCGCAGAAAAACCGCGGTAAATCCGCGATAAATGAAATCCGCTGCGGAAAAATCCGCAGAGGACCAGAATACGTGTGCACATTCCTAACCCTAACCCTACCCCTAACCCTAACCCTAGTTCTAACTCCAGCCTTAGTGGGAAAAAAAAAAAAAATTCTTTATTTTATTATTGTCCCTACCTATGGGGGTGACAAGGGGGGGGGGGGTCATTTACTGTTTTTTTTTTTATTTTGATCACTGTGATAGTGAATTTTGATCACTGTGATAAAACCTCTGGAACGAATCTGCCGGCCGGAAGATGGTGGCGCCCAGGAAAGAAGACGGACTGACCCCGGGAGGCTAGGTAAGTATAAGGGGGGAGAGATCAGGGCACGGGGGGGCGTCGGAGCACGGGGGGAGTGGATCGGAGCATGGGGGGGGTGGATCGTAACACGGGGGGAGGGTGGATCGGAGCACGGGGGGGTGGATCGCAGTGCGGGGGGGTGGATAGGAGTGCAGGGAGGTGGGATTGGAGCACAGGGGTGGGATTGGAGCACGGGGGAGCGGACAGGACGGGGGAGCGGAGCACAGGACGGAGGGGAGCGGACCACAGATCGGAGGGCTGGGGGGGGGCGATCGGTGGGGTGAGGGGGTCACATAAGTGTTTCCAGCCATGGCCGATGATATTGCAGCATCGGCCATGGCTGGATTGTAATATTTCACCAGTTTTTTAGGTGAAATATTACAAATCGCTCTGATTGGCAGTTTCACTTTCAACAGCCAATCAGAGCTATCGTAGCCACTGGGGGCTAAAGTACAACTCCTCCTGTTCCTGCAGGCCGGGTGAAATTAATTAACCCTTTCACCCGGCCTGCAGGAGCCCATTCCGGCCACGACGCATATGCTGCGTCACAGGTCGGATTGGCACCGACTTTCATGACGCAGCGTATGCGTCAAAAGTCGGGAAGAGGTTAAAATTGTAAATTCACACTGAAGGCATCAAAACTATGAATTAACACGTGGAATTATATATTTGACAAAAAAGAGTGAAACAACTGAAATTATGTCTTATATTCTAGGTTCTTCAAAGTAGCCACCTTTTGCTTTGATGACTGCTTTGCACACTCTTGGCATTCTCTTGATGAGCTTCAAGAGGTAGTCCCGGGAATGGCCTTCCAAGAATCTTGAAGGAGTTCCCAGCTATGCTTAGCACTTGTTGGCTCTTTTGCCTTCACTCCAGCTCACCCCAAACCACCTCGATTGGGTTCAGGTCTGGTGACTGTGGAGGCCAGGTTATCTGGCGTAGCTCCCCATCACTCTCCTTCTTGGTCAAATAGCCCTTACACAGCCTGGAGGTGTGTTTGGGGTCATTGCCCTGTTGAAAAATAAATGATGGTCCAACTAAACGCAAACCGGATGGAATAGCATGACGCTGCAAGATGCTGTGGTAGCCATGCTGGTTCAGTATGCCTTCAATTTTGAAAAAATCCCCAACAGTGTCACCAGCAAAGCACCCCCACACCATCACACCTCCTCCTCCATGCTTCACGGTGGGAACCAGGCATGTAGAGTCCATCCGTTCACCTTTTCTGCATCTCACAAAGACACAGTGGTTGGAACCAAAGATCTCAAATTTGGACTCATCAGACCAAAGCACAGATTTCCAATGGTTTAATGTCCATTCCTTGTGTTCTTTAGCCCAAACAAGTCTCTTCTGCTTGTTGCCTGTCCTTAGCAGTGGTTTCCTAGCAGCTATTTTACCATGAAGGCCTGCTGCACAAAGTCTCCTCTTAACAGTTGTTGTAGAGATGTGTCTGCTGCTAGAACTCTGTGTGGCATTGACCTGGTCTCTAATCTGAGCTGCTGTTAACCTGCCATTTCTGAGGCTGGTGACTCGGATAAACTTATCCTCAGAAGCGGAGGTGACTCTTGGTCTTCCTTTCCTGGGGCGTTCCTCATGTGAGCCAGTTTCTTTGTAGCGCTTGATGGTTTTTGCCACTGCACTTGGGGACACTTTCAAAGTTTGCCAAATTTTTCGGACTGACTGACCTTCATTTCTTAAAGTAATGATGGCCGCTCGTTTTTTTTTTTTTCACTTAGCTGCTTTTTTCTTCCCATAATACAAATTCTACCAGTCTATTCAGTAGGACTATCAGCTGTGTATCCACCAGACTTCTGCACAACACAACTGATGGTCCTGTGAAATATAAAATACAGTCTGTATAGAGTCTTGTGTTTGGGTGCAAGGAAACACAGAAGACACAGGCTTGTTTAAGTAGTTCTTGTATTACTCTATACAAGTAAGGGTTAACACAGTTGCAGGCAGGAGACAAAACAGGCAGGAATAAACCTTAAGTCCATCTAGTCACAGAAACAGGTTAAACGTTCTCTCTCTACTTCCCTTGCCAATGTTGATGGTAAACTGAGGGATTCCGGAGTCCACACATGTCCAAGGATTTGAAGTAGAAGGTGGTTAGGATAATAAGTCCAAATCTTCCAGGAGCAAGGTGACAGGTAAACTGCAGACTTGATTCTGAAGCACTGATTAAACAGCTGATGCTGCTTAAAAGGGCAAGTTGCAGAGAACAGGGCGGAAACATTGAAACTGAGAACTCCATGCTGGTTAAGGGCAAAGTAGATACAGCAGAACAGAAAGCAAAATGGCTGACAGGAAAAACTAGGTTCCATTAAAAATAACAGCAGATATAGCAATTTGTCTAAAACCATACAGGTCCCAACCCCATTTAGAAGGCAAGAAATCCCACTTATTAAACCTGACAGGGCACACCTGTGAAGTGAAAACCATTCCCGGTGACAACCTCTTGAAGCTCATCAAGAGAATGCCAAGAGTGTGCAAAGCAGGCATCAAAGCAAAAGGTGGCTACTTTGAAGAACCTAGAATATAAGACATAATTTCAGTTGTTTCACACTTTTTAAGTTAAGTATATAATTCCACATATGTTAATTCATAGTTTTGATGCCTTCAGTGTGAATGTACAACTTTCATAGTCATAAAAATACAGAAAAAGTTTTAAATGAAAAGGTGTGTCCAAACTTTTGGTCTGTACTGTATACAAATGGTTTAGTTACCTTGAGGGAACCCACCACACCCAAAGTTAATAAAGTACAAGGTGTCTGAAAAAAAAAAAACATTCTGCGATAACTAATATGCTGCGAAAAATTGTTTTGACCACAATAACGTGATGCATGTCATATTTGGGCTTGGTCATTAAGGGGTTAAAATGGCTTCTTCCGACTATGAGTTCTCTGATGGCTGACAAGATGTGATTTTCTAATAAAACATTTCCCACATTCTGAACATGAATATGGCTTCTCTCCGGTGTGATGTCTCTCATGCACAACAAGATCTGATTTGTAAAAAAAACATTTGCTACATTCTGAACATGAAAATGGCTTCTCTCCGGTGTGAAGTCTCTCATGATTAGTAAGATGAGATTTCGTAGTAAAACATTTCCCACATTCTGAACATGAAAATGGCTTGTCTCCGGTGTGAAGTCTCTCATGGTCAACAAGAACTGATTTGTAAGAAAAACATTTCCCACATTCTGAACATGAAAATGGCTTATCTCCAGTGTGAAGTCTCTCATGGTTAACCAGAACTGATTTGTAAGAAAAACGTTTGCCACATTCTGAACATGAAAATGGTTTCTCTCCAGTGTGAACAATCTCATGGCTAATAAGATGACCTTTCTCCGTAAAACATTTCCCACATTCTGAACATGAAAAAGGCTTCTCTCCAGTGTGACGTCTCTCATGGCTAATAAGATGACATTTCTCAGTAAAACATTTCCCACATTCTGAACATGAAAATGGTTTCTCTCCTGTATGAATTCTTTGATGTGTAACAAGAGAGGATTTAGCTGTGAAACATTTCCAACATTCTGAACATGAATATGGCTTCTCTCCGGTGTGACGTCTCTCATGGCTAACAAGAAGTGATTTGTAAGAAAAACTTTTGCCACATTCTGAGCATGAAAATGGCTTCTCTCTTGTGTGAATTCTCTCATGTGCAACCAGTTGTGATTTATGAGTAAAACATTTCCCACATTCTGAGCATGAAAATGGCTCCTCTCCCGTGTGAATAATCTCATGTGCAACCAGTTGTGATTTATGAGAAAAACATTTCCCACATTCTGAGCATGAAAATGGCTTCTCTCCTGTGTGAATTCTCTCATGCTTAATAAGACTTGATTTCTGAGAAAAACATTTCCGACATTCTGAGCATGAAAATGGCTTCTCTCCGGTGTGAACAATCTCATGGCTAATAAGATTAGATTTCGTAGTAAAACATTTGCCACATTCTGAACATGAAAATGGTTTCTCTCCGGTGTGAATTCTCTCATGTGCAACCAGTTGTGATTTCTTACCAACACATTTCCCACATTCTGAGCATGAAAATGGCTTCTCTCCTGTGTGAATAATCTCATGTGCAACCAGTTGTGATTTCTGAGAAAAACATTTCCCACATTCTGAGCATGAAAATGGCTTCTCTCCTGTGTGAATTCTCTCATGCTTAATAAGACTTGTTTTCTGAGAAAAACATTTCCCACATTCTGAGCATGAAAATGGCTTCTCTCCGGTGTGAACAATCTCATGTTTAATAAGATTAGATTTCGTAGTAAAACATTTGCCACATTCTGAACATGAAAATGGCTTCTCTCCTGTGTGAATTCTCTCATGCTTAATAAGACTTGATTTCTGAGAAAAACATTTCCGACATTCTGAGCATGAAAATGGCTTCTCTCCGGTGTGAACAATCTCATGGCTAATAAGATTAGATTTCGTAGTAAAACATTTGCCACATTCTGAACATGAAAATGGTTTCTCTCTGGTGTGAATTCTCTCATGTATAATAAGATGAGATTTCGCAGTAAAATATTTCTCACATTCTGAGCATGAAATTGTCTTCTTTCTTGTGGGCTCTCTTTTATTTTGCCTAAAAGTCTGTGATGAATTAGGAGATAGTAATTTAAAAGGATCAGACGATAGTTCTTTGATATGAAGGGCTGAGGGTATATCTGAGATGTTGCTATGCTCTTCGCATGTATCTTGTGTGATGCTACAATCATCCATTTTAAAATCTAGAGATATCAGATGTCCTGCAGACATGTTGGTCCAATCATCTGCCAAGAACAAAATAAACGTAAAAATTACATTCATCTACATCTGAAACTTAAAAATGTACAAGAAAAGCAAAAGTATAAAATTCCATACAGATTGTAAGGTATATAGCAATGTTCTATTAAGGTATGTAGCAATCTTCTACATAAAGCCGAGACCCAGCAGTGAGAGCTAGGAGGGGAGCCTGCGCCGCTCCTGGCACTTTAACCCCCTAAATGCTGCTTTCGATACTGATCGCAGCATTTAGAATGCAAAGAGATGTGTCCCGGGTCTTCATGACGACATCTGGGTCACTAGGCTACAGCAAGCTCCAAAGACCATGGTAAGAGCAAGGTCTGTGGAGCTTGGGTCAGTGTATAACTGAAGCTGTGATGCATTGCAATGTATTGTAACAGTGGTCAGGGTTTATAAATTTAAAGTCGCATAGAGGGGCTAAGAGAAATGTATTTTAAAGGTAAAAAAAAATAAATACAAAATAAAAATATATATACCTATAAATACATATTTAACCCCTTCATCCTGAAGCCTGTTTTCACCTTCCTGACCAGGCCATTTTTTTTTTCACTTTATGAGGTAATACCTCTGGAACGCTTCAACAGATCCTAGCGATTCTGAAAATGTTTTTTTTCTGGCAAATTGTACTTCATGATAGCGGTAAAATTTCTTCGATATGATTTGCATTTATTTGTGAAAAAAAATAGGAAATTTGGCCAAACGTTTGAAAATGTATCAATTTTCGAACTTTAAATTCTTATGCCCTTAAATCAGAGTGGTGTCACACAAAATAGTTAATGAATACTATTTCCCACATGTCTACTTTACATCAGCACAATTAACCCCTTTACCCCCAAGGGTGGTTTGCACGTTAATGATCGGGCCAATTTTTACAATTCTGACCACTGTCCCTTTATGAGGTTATAACTCTGGAACGCTTCAACGGATCCCAGTGATTCTGGTATTGTTTTCTCGTGACATATTGTACTTCATGATAGTGGTAAAATTTCTTTTTTTTTTTTTTTAAATTCGTTTATTAACCAGAAAGTGAAAATACACAATATACATTGTTCTGTCTCCGCCATCTAATATTGTTACCCTGATTATTTGCTTGCATAATTGCAGTTTCCTCAGTATACAGTATTGATATATTCATGCCTTTATTCATCTGTGATGCTTTGGCTCCCTCTAGCGGTCAGAGTTATGTTGGCAGTTCAATCTTGTTTTTGTATTATCCATGTCTGATTCTCCTCCTCCTTTGCAATGCATTATGGTAGCTCAGCCTCCATTTCCCTCCATTTTTCCTTTCACTTTCTTCAGTTTGCCTTCAAGGAAAGACGCTTCACTTCATCCCCCTTGCGATTGCATTGCCGGTATGTCTTTATGCTTCATATAGATATTCCTGCTCTATATTAGCTTAGTTTAACTAGTTGTACTCCCAGTTTAGTCACTAGCTTTCTAAATGTTATGCATAATGTATATCATGTGTATTATGTATCTGTTCTATGCCATGCACTGATTCTATGTATATCATTGTTCACAGTTTCACCGCATCAATATACCACTACGTTTAATAAAGCACAGATTCAACCACAGTCTCCTTATTGGACCCCGGTATAGCGGTTTAGCTGACTGTATAGCTACGTATGAGCCTGCCTCAGCTAGTGAGGACAGAACAGTGAAACGGCAGCCATCCAACTAGTGGGATTCAAGTCACCGGCTACTCAGAGACTAAATACAGCTACAGCAATCTCTGCACAGCCAAGCACTTTCCCAAGACACCATGTCGCACAAATCGCATAGGACAAGATCTGTTACTTCCGTCTCCTCAAAGACAACATCCATCAGCAGCGCGGTCGCCATTGCCCGCGCAAATGCTGAAGCCGCCAAAATACGAGCGAGCTTTGCTGACCAAGAGATGCAACTTAAATTAGAAAAAGCACGCCTAGATGACGAAGAGAGAAGGTCGCGCTTAGAGAGAGACGAGCAAGAGAGAAGGTCACACTTAGAGAGAGCCGACCAAGAGAGAAGAACGCAGTTAGAGAAGGCACGTGTGGATGCCGCCTTAGAAAGCCTAGCAGCAAAAAGGGAAGCTGCCGCAGCCCTCGCCGAGGCAGAATCGCTAGAAGCCGCGCAAAATCCCAAGCTGCATAGCCAAAGCAGTACGTCGAGTCTGGAGTTTCCACTGCAAGACTCACCACAACGCACATCTCAGTATGTTAATGAACTTCCTGTTCCAAACTATAACCCTGAACCAGTACCAAAACCAGAATACGACACCTCCAGTGAAGTGAGCGAGAGTCGTCACGAGGCTCAGCTCCAGGACAGAAACAAACTCGAAAACGTGAGGCAAAACAACTCTGCTAATGACTACCTTGCCCCTCATCAGGTAACCAACGTGGATCACCCTGCTGACACACCGTACATCAGGCCGAAACAATACAACACTGGCTGGCGCCACCATGAGGACACTAACAGGTACGAACGCACCTCACATCACTATCAGGGTGACCCATCACCAGTATACTCTGCTGACAATCGGTTCACGACAGAATTTGCCAAGTTCTTCACACGACGTGAACTGGTTGCCAAGGGACTCATGAAATTCACTGACCAAGCTGAAGGTTACAGAGCTTGGAAAGCTTCCTTCCAAAATGTCATTAGAGACTTCGGGCTACAACACAGGGAAGAGATAGACCTGTTAGTCAAATACCTGGGAGAAGAGTCAGTCAAACACGCAGTAAGGATCATAGACATTAATATAAACCGCCCTGAGACTGGCCTCAAAGAGATCTGGAAAAGGCTGGATGAGTGTTACGGCTCAGCAGAAGTAATAGAAAGAGCCTTGTTCAAAAGAATCGATGACTTTCCTAAAATATCTAACAAAGGTCTCCAGAAACTTAGAGAGCTAAGCGACTTGCTAAAGGAAGTCCAAGTTGCCAAATACGAGGACGACCTACAGGGACTTGCATTTCTCGACACAGCCAGAGGTGTTAACCCTATAGTCCAGAAGTTGCCCTACAATCTACAGGAGAGGTGGCTCACACATGGTTCCACGTACAAATACAAACACAGCGTTCCATTCCCTCCCTTCTCCGTTTTTGTAGACTTCATACACCAACAAGCGAGAATTAGAAACGATCCCAGCTTTGACTTTGCAATACCATATGCCACACCATCACCACCTGCAAATCCATGCAGAACATCTGTGGCAGTACACAAGACTTACGTTTCTTCTCCAGGTTCTAATTACAGGTCTACTGGCTGCTCCCAATCAGAGACAAAGGTGCAGGACCCTGACAAGCAGTGCCCACTTCATCAGAAGCCTCATCCTCTCCTGAAATGCAGAGCCTTCAGAGGAAAATCTATGCCAGATCGCAGAAGCTTCCTGAAAGAAAACGGTATCTGCTACAAGTGCTGCTCGTCCACAGCTCATCTCGCCAAGGATTGCAAGGTCAGTGTAAAATGCACAGAATGTGGCACCACAGATCATAACACCGCTCTACACCCTGGCCCAGCTCCATGGAGTACACAAAACACGCCAGCTGACAGTGAGCATGGCGGGGAGGAAAGGAACACTGATACAGCTACGCCAGAGATCACTTCACAATGCACCGAGGTCTGCAAAGGGACAATAGACAGTAGGTCCTGTTCAAAAATATGCCTCGTCAAAGTATACCCGAAGGGCCATAGAGACCAAGCTGTAAGACTGTATGCTATCTTAGATGACCAAAGTAATCGATCCTTGGCTAGATCAACGTTCTTTGACCTATTCAACATCAAAGGGCCAAGCACTCCCTACTCCTTAAAGACGTGTGCAGGTACTGTGACAACAGCAGGCAGGAAAGCTACTGACTACCAGATCGAGTCTTTAGACGGACAATTCTGCCTACCACTACCTACGATCATCGAATGTAACCAGATCCCAGACTACAGATCTGAAATCCCTACGCCAGATGTAGCAATCCATCACGCTCACTTAAATCAAATAGCACACCTCATACCGGAACTCGACCATCAGGCCCAGATAATTCTGCTGTTGGGGAGAGATATCCTACAGGTTCATAAAGTGAGACGTCATATCAACGGACTCCACAATGCTCCCTATGCCCAAAGGCTAGACCTAGGATGGGTCATAATTGGCAACGTATGCTTGGGACGCATGCACGCCCCATCTTCTGTGACAAGCATGCTGACAAATACATTGGAGAAAGGACGTCCATCTCTGTTTCAACCTTGTAACAATGAGTTCCATGTCAGGGAACTGCCACACAGCATCCAACTGCCCAACCATCTAATAGACTTTACTCACGACAGCAGTATAGTGTCGGGAAGCTATGAGGAGCAGTTAGGGTGCACAGTCTTCCAGAGAACTAAGCAGGACAACCAAGTGGCAATGTCAGTAGAGGACAAGTTGTTCTTAGAGGTAATGGACAAGGGACTCGTTAAAGATGAGACCAACAGCTGGGTCGCACCTCTTCCCTTCAAAACCCACAGACCACGTCTACCGAACAACAGAAATCAGGCATTACAACGTTTCTCCTCTCTCATTCGTAATCTGCAAAAGAAACCAGAGATGAAAGATCACTTTTTCTCCTTCATGTCAAAGATTTTTGAAAACTGTCATGCAGAACTAGCTCCCACTCTCAAAGACTCTGAAGAATGCTGGTTCCTACCCATGTTCGGAGTATACCACCCTAAGAAACCAGGCCAGATCAGAGTCGTGTTTGATTCCAGTGCTAAATTTAATGATGTCTCCCTGAATGACATTCTACTGACAGGACCAGACCTCAATAACAAACTATTGGGTGTACTTATGCGCTTCCGTAAGGATTCCATTGCCTTCATCGCTGACATCCAGCAAATGTTCCATTGTTTCCTTGTGAGAGAGAGAGACAGGAACTTCCTAAGATTCTTCTGGTACAGAGACAATGATCCTACTAAAGAAGTCACAGAGTATCGCATGAGAGTGCACATCTTTGGCAACAGTCCTTCACCTGCAGTCGCCATTTACGGACTCAAAAGGTCGGCTCAGGAAGGAGAAACAGAATACGGAGCAGATGTCAGACAATTCATGGAAAAGGACTTTTATGTCGACGACTGTCTAAAAACCATGCCTTCAAATGAGACTGCCATCAGTCTTCTCAGGAGAGCTCAGGACATGCTTGCCTGCTCGAACCTTAGGCTTCATAAAATAGCCTCAAACAGCCAAGAATTCATGGAAGCGTTCCCTTCTCAGGACCTATGTAATGGTCTCAGAGACCTGGACCTGGGGTCAGACCCCGCACCAATGCAACGCAGCCTCGGGCTTCTCTGGAATCTACAATCAGACACTTTCACCTTTCAGGTCAGCCAGGAAGAAAGGCCTTTCACACGTAGAGGCGTCCTGTCTACCATCAACAGTCTGTACGATCCCTTGGGTTTCGCAGCTCCTGTTACTATACAAGGCAAGGCCCTACTAAGAGACTTAACTAGGGAAACATCTGACTGGGATGCACCTCTGCCACCTGATAAGAGGATCCAGTGGGAAGAGTGGAAGAACTCGTTAGCGGCACTCTCCAACCTGCATGTGCCAAGACCGTACATCCCTGTGCCATCTACTGAGATACAGAGCCAAAGACTGTACGTATTTGCAGATGCTTCTGTCAAAGCAATTGCCGCTGTTGCCTACCTCAAAACTGTAGACTCCAAATGTCAGTGCCACATTGGTTTCGTCATGGGAAAGGCCAAACTCGCACCACAACCAGAGCACACTATACCCAGGTTAGAGCTTTGTGCCGCAGTCTTAGCCGTTGAGTTAGCGGAGTTCATCGCATCCGAAATGGATATCGACCTGACACAGGCCAAGTTCTACTCAGACAGCAGAGTAGTCCTGGGATATATCCACAACGAAACCAGGCGATTCTACGTTTATGTCAATAACAGAGTGCTACGAATCAGGAGATCAGTTCATCCAAAGCAGTGGCATTACATACCCACAGACCAGAATCCCGCAGATCATGCAACTAGAGCAGTTGACGCAAGTCGACTAGGAAGCACAACGTGGCTCTCTGGACCAAAACTATTGTACATTGAGGAATGTTTTCCAGACACCTTTGAACTTGTAGGAGAGGACTCAGATGCTGAAATCCGCCCCCATGTGTCTACACTAC
Organism: Ranitomeya imitator; assembly: GCF_032444005.1. Taxonomy (NCBI): domain Eukaryota; kingdom Metazoa; phylum Chordata; class Amphibia; order Anura; family Dendrobatidae; genus Ranitomeya; species Ranitomeya imitator. Next base: position 205,179,478 of record NC_091288.1, read on the forward strand.
ATACAATGACCTCTGTTATCCAGCTTGGATCTTGCAGGTTCGACAGATTCTCAAGTTGGAAGTCACTTACTCGAGCCATTACCTGCCTGACTCATATAGCTCGCTCATTCAGGACCACCAGAACTCGTGACATGGAAAAATGTAAAGGAGCAGCGAGGCTTACCCACGAAAGCCTAATCACCTTCATGGCTGAAGCTGCAGCTATAATCAACGCAAGACCCCTGGTTCCAGTTCCTAACGACCCTGAGGAGCCTTTGTTATTGACTCCAGCTACTTTACTTACCCAGAAAACAGGACTGTCCAGTGCCCCTCCAGGAGGATTCGACGCGAAGGACCTCTACAAGCGCCAATGGAGACAGGTACAAAGTCTTGCAAATACTTTCTGGGACAGGTGGCGCACACAATATTTGTCTAACCTGCAGCCACGGACGAAGTGGCAATCTACTAAACCTAATCTGAACATAGGTGACCTTGTTCTTGTGAAAGACTGTCAGATTCACCGGAACCAGTGGCCACTTGGTCTAGTTACCGCAACGTTCCCGAGCAAGGACGGCAACGTCCGCAAAGTTGAGCTAAGGATGACCAAAGGGAATGAACCTAAGACATTTTCCAGACCGGTATCTGAACTGGTCCTATTGTTGCCTTCGGAAGAAAGGAGTAGTGACATCCGTTGATGCCAGACGGGGAGTGTTCTGTCTCCGCCATCTAATATTGTTACCCTGATTATTTGCTTGCATAATTGCAGTTTCCTCAGTATACAGTATTGATATATTCATGCCTTTATTCATCTGTGATGCTTTGGCTCCCTCTAGCGGTCAGAGTTATGTTGGCAGTTCAATCTTGTTTTTGTATTATCCATGTCTGATTCTCCTCCTCCTTTGCAATGCATTATGGTAGCTCAGCCTCCATTTCCCTCCATTTTTCCTTTCACTTTCTTCAGTTTGCCTTCAAGGAAAGACGCTTCACTTCATCCCCCTTGCGATTGCATTGCTGGTATGTCTTTATGCTTCATATAGATATTCCTGCTCTATATTAGCTTAGTTTAACTAGTTGTACTCCCAGTTTAGTCACTAGCTTTCTAAATGTTATGCATAATGTATATCATGTGTATTATGTATCTGTTCTATGCCATGCACTGATTCTATGTATATCATTGTTCACAGTTTCACCGCATCAATATACCACTACGTTTAATAAAGCACAGACTCAACCCCAGTCTCCTTATTGGACCCCGGTATAGCGGTTTAGCTGACTGTATAGCTACGTATGAGCCTGCCTCAGCTAGTGAGGACAGAACATACATATTTACGTTCATTAGCATTACAGACAATACGAAAGACGTACAGTACATTGTATATATGACTAAAAATCTCAATTTGTACTCAACATATCTTTTACTCCATTTAAACCACACAATACTGATATGGAGTCATGAAAGATTTACAGTCATTGAACCAAAACTACAGCTAAATCCTGCTAACTACTTTACTTTCCTGCCGTTTAACAATCTCACACCTTCCCTCGCCTGACATCTAGAGAAACATGACACTTAGAATTAACGCAGTTAACCCTAAATCTATAAAGTGAGATGAGAGGAGTTCCATCCGCCCCAAACTTTCTCAAATTTATTTGGACATCCTCTGTTTTGATATAGTGTACATTCGTATGGAATGACCGAATTTACCAGCTCAACCCAGGTTCTGAGGGAGGGGCATGAACCTCCCATCCACCGCAATGCCACCATCTTCCTTGCCAAAAAGAGTGACTCCCGCAGAAAAATCCCAACATGATGATCCCAGGTCTCCTCGTCCCACACCCCAAACAGACAAATTAATGGTTCAAGAGGAATAGGAGATAGGACTATGGAGGAAAGTAGTGATACCACCTCCCCCCAATATTGAAGGATAATAGGACAGCTCCACATCATATGAATAAAATCTGCGTCTGGTGAATGACAACGCATGCATTCCGAAGAGTGAAGTCGACCCATCTTAAAAAGCCATATGGGAGTCAAATACGATTGATATATTATATATAGTTGTGTCATTCTATTATTGACCGACGGGGATACCTTAAGTGGAGACTCTAAAACTTCCTCCCATTCTTCGTCTTGTATATCAGGGATGAGTCTTTCCCACCTCCCCTTGATAAGTCCTATAATTGATCCCGTCCCCGCCGACAACATATAGGTATATAAGGAAGAAATAAGACCCTGGGGTCCCTGGGATTTGAGGATTCCTATCAAAGGTAAAGACGAAATTGTGCGGCCCACGTCCACCCCTCTTATATATGATTGGAAAACAGATCTTAATTGTAAGTAACGAAAAAATTGGGATCTTGGAATATCGTGCTTAGACTGCAATTGTTCAAAGGACATAAATGTTCCATGCTCATACAAATCCCCTACCGAGTTAACACCATGTATCATCCAAAAATCAGTAGACGGGTGGTTTAGCAGCGTTGGAAAATAGTTATTCTTCCACAAGGGCATTTCAGCAATAATATCTGTAAATCCCACAACCTTCTTAATTTGTTTCCAGACCAATCTTGCCAATCGGAGCATGGGCAATGGATGAGAGGCATTCATTTTTTCTGATTCTAAAAAACTCAATGGACACTCCACCTGAGCTGAATGAGGCAAATGATGTTCAGAGTTAGGGAGACAGCCACCAGGCATCCACGTGTCCAGCGCTTTAGCCTGTCCTGCCAGGTAATATAGAAAAAAAAACCGGCAACGCCGCTCCACCCCCCCGTTTAGGCCTCTGCAAAACAGACAGTCTAAGTTTGGGTCTAGATTTCCCCCATATAAAAGAAGTAATTTGGGAATTTAAGTTTGTAAAGAGGGACTTAGGTACTGGTATTGCACTATGTTGAAGGCAATAGCTAAGTTTTGGGAGTAAAATCATTTTTATTAGGTTAATACGGCCTGCAACAGATAGAGGGAGTTTGCTCCAAGATGTAAATTTGGATTTGACCAAATCTAATAATGGGTAGACATTGAGACGCAAATCAGAGTTACTATTTTGAGACGTATAGATACCCAAATATTTGAAACTGGATACAACGGGTAGTAAGGACAGAGTTTCAAGATTTGGCATTGGGACACAGGAGAGAGGCAATAGAACAGATTTGTCCCAGTTTATATACAGGCCGGAGTATTTTCTAGATCATCTGCCTTCTGTTTCCAGGCATTTATAGAGCCAGCTACTTTTGTCAGCTTGGCTTCCATGGGTGTAATGGTATCTTCTACATGGGATACCCTCGTCTCCACTTCCGTAATACGTCCCTTCATAGCCTGCATATCTTGGCGGAGGCGTCCCACCTCAATATGTACATCTTCGATTTTTTCGGTGAGGGACATTCTGGTTAGGGAAATAGCTTGCATTATTTGGTCAGACGCTTGTTTAAGCGTTAATTCCTCCTGTTCGCCTCCCTCAGCGCCATCAGAGGGATGATTTTTACGTTGCACCTGAGAGGGGTTATTTCTAAGGGTTTGTGTATTATCAGAGGGATCAACTCTGGTGAATTCTTTTAACTTATCAGCTGCTCCCGAGCCCTTGGAACGTTGCATGATGAACGAGGTCAGAGCTACAGATTATATAGACAAAGCAAGGCTATAGCGGGGTAGCGTCTGCAGCGAACCGAGAGGTTATAAATATGGCGGTCTCAGGGTTTCACTAAGGTGCTATGCACCAGGGAGGACTCACTGTGCCCGCAGCGACAGCAGCCAGGAGAGGGGATCCACAGACCCCCTAAGGTAATGGCACCAGTAGGTAGGGTGTCTTATTGAGATGATGAGGGGCGCTGGGCTCAATTTTTCAGAGCACACGCCACGCGTCCCTCAGTATGTCCAGGATATCGCTCACCCGCCCACAGAGTGCAGCAGAGATAAAGAAGATGGCGCCGGGTCTCCACCCGCTGGAGCGCGTGCTCAGATCGCAACCACCTCACACAGGCACCGCCTCCACACAGGTTTCCCCCGCTCTCGTCGCACCGCAGACTCACGGCACCTACCGCAGGCATCGGTAACCACCTGGGAGTCAGGGCAAGGTCCGGTCTCCAGCGGTGAGCTGCACCGCGCCTCCCGGCAAAGCGCGCTCCACCGAAAATGGCCGCCTCCTTACTATGGGCTGCTCCGAGGCTCCCTGTCTCCGGAGCCTCCCGGTCACAAAAGTTTCTCCGCATGGTCCAGAAGAGCCGCCGGCAAGCAGGGGAGTCCAGCGGTAGCGAGTATGTCGCTTTATGTGGGGGTCTTGAATGCAGGATTATATGATGATTCTGGAGCTCTCTCAATGCACGTCCTCTCTCCTTCACTACATAGCCACGCCCCGGTAAAATTTCTTTGATATGACCTGCGTTTATTTGTGAAAAAAATGGAAATTTGGCGAAAATTTTGAAAATTTCGCAATTTTCCAACTTTGAATTTCTATGTAATTAAATCACAGAGATATGTCACACAAAATACTTAATAAGTAACATTTCCCACATGTCTACATTACATCAGCACAATTTTGGAACCAACATTTTTTTTTGTTAGGGAGTTATAAGGGTTAAAAGTTGACCAGCAATTTCTCATTTTTACAACACCATTTTTTTTAGGGACCACATCTCATTTGAAGTCATTTTGAGGGGTCTATATGATAGAAAATACCCAAGTGTGACACCATTCTAAAAACTACACCCCTCAAGGTGCTCAAAACCACATTCAAGAAGTGTATTAACCCTTCTGGTGCTTTACAGGAATTTTTGGAATGTTTAAATAAAAATGAACATTTAACATTTTTTCACAAAAAATTTACTTCAGCTCCAATTTGTTTTATTTTACCAAGGGTAACAGGAGAAAATGGACCCCAAAAGTTGTTGTACAATTTGTCCTGAGTACACTGATACCCCATATGTGGGGGTAAACCACTGTTTGGGCGCATGACACAGCTCGGAAGCGAAGGAGCGCCGTTTGACTTTTCAATGCAAAATTGACAGGAATTGAGATGGGACACCATGTTGTGTTTGGAGAGGCACTGATGTGCCTAAACATTGAAACCCCCCACAAGTGACACCATTTTGGAAAGTAGACCCCCTAAGGAACTAATCTAGATGTGTGGTGAGCGCTTTCACCCACCAAGGGCTTCACAGAAGCAGAGCCGTAAAAATAAAACAAACATTTTTTCCCACAAAAAATTTTTTAGCCCCCAGTTTTGTATTTTCCCGAGGGTAACAGGAGAAATTGGACCCCAAAATTTGTTGTCCAATTTGTCCTGAGTGCGCTGATACCCCATATGTGGGGGGAACCACTGTTTGGGCGCATAGGAGGGCTCGGAAGGGAAGGAGCGCCATTTGGAAACCCCCCACAAGTGACACCATTTTGGAAAGTAGACCCCCTAAGGAACTTATCTAGATGTGTTGTGAGAACTTTGAGCCCCCAAGTGTTTCACTACAGTTTATAACGCAGAGTCGTGAAAATAAAAAATCTTTTTTTTCCCACAAAAATTATTTTTTAGCCCCCAGTTTTGTATTTTCCCAATAGTAACAGGAGAAATTGGACCCCAAAAGTTGTTGTCCAATTTGTCCTGAGTACGCTGATACCCCATATGTTGGGGTAAACCCCTGTTTGGGCACACGGGAGAGCTCTGAAGGGAAGGAGCACTGTTTTACTTTTTCAACGCAGAATTGGCTGGAATTGAGATCGGACGCCAGGAGGAGTGCAGAGAAGCGGAGCGCCGGGGACAGACAGCGGTAGGTAAGTATGTAGTGTTTGTTTTTTTTACTTTTACGCTGGTAACCAGGGTAAACATCGGGTTACTAAGCGCGGCCCTGTGCTTAGTAACCCGATGTTTTCCTGGTTACCAGTGAAGACATCGCTGGATCAGCGTCACACACGCCGATCCAGCGATGTCTGCAGGGAGTCCAGCGACGAAATAAAGTTCTGGACTTTCCTCAGCGACCAACGATCTCCCAGCAGGGGCCTGATCGTTGGTCGCTGTCACACAGAACGATTTCCTTAACGATATCGTTGCTACGTCACAAAAAGCAACGATATCGTTAACGATATCGTTATGTGTGAAGGTACCTTAACTGTAGCCTTAACCCTAGCCCCAACCCTAACCCTAGCCCCAACCCTAGCCCTAACCCTAATGGGAAAATGGAAATAAATACTTTTTTTTAATTTTTCCCTAACTAAGGGGGTAATGAAGGGGGGTTTGATTTACTTTTATAGCGGGTTTTTTAGCTGATTTTTATGATTGGCAGCCGTCACACACTGAAAGACGCTTTTTATTGCAAAAAATTTTTTTTACGTTACCACATTTTGAGAGCTATAATTTTTCCATATTTTGGTCCACAGAGTCATGTGAGGTCTTGTTTTTTGCGGGACGAGTTGACGTTTTTATTGGTAACATTTTCGGGCACGTGACATTTTTTGATCACATTTTATTCCGATTTTTGTGAGGCAGAATGACCAAAAACCAGCTATTCATGAAATTCTTTTGAGGGAGGCGTTTATACCATTCCGCGTTTGGTAAAATTAATAAAGCAGTTTTATTCTTCAGGTCAGTACGATTACAGCGATACCTCATTTATATCATTTTTTTATGTTTTGGCGCTTTTATACGATAAAAACTATTTTATAGAAAAAAGAATAATTTTTGCATCGCTTTATTCTCAGAACTGTAACTTTTTTATTTTTTCGCTGATGATGCTGTGTGGCGGCTCGTTTTTTGCGGGACAAGATGACGCTTTCAGCGGTACCATGGTTATTTATATATGTCTTTTTGATCGCGTGTTATTCTATTTTTTGTTCGGCGGTATGATAATAAAGCGTTGTTTTTTTGCCTGTTTTTTTTTGTTTTTTTTCCTTACGGTGTTTACTGAAGGGGTTAACTAGTGGGCCAGTTTTATAGGTCGGGTCGGTAAAGACGCGGCGATACTAAATATGTGTACTTTTATTGTTTTTTTTTATTTAGATAAAGAAATGTATTTATGGGAATATATATTTATTTTTTTTTCATTATTTAGGAATTTTTTTTTTATTTTTTTTTTTTACACATTTGGAAAATTTTTTTTTTGCTTTTTTACTTTGTCCCAGGGGGGGACATCACAGATCGATGATCTGACAGTTTGCACAGCACTCTGTCAGATCACCGATCTGACTTACAGTGCTGCAGGCTTCACAGTGCCTGCTCTGAGCAGGTTCTGTGAAGCCACCTCCCTCCCTGCAGGACCCGGATGCCGCGGCCATCTTGGATCCGGGCCTGGAGCAGGGAGGGAGGTAAGGAGACCCTCGCAGCAACGCGATCACATCACGTTGCTGCGGGGGGCTCAGGGAAGCCCGCAGGGAGCCCCCTCCCTGCGGGAAGCTTCCCTATACCGCCGGCACACCGCGATCATGTTTGATCGCGGTGTGCCGGGGGTTAATGTGCCGGGAGCGGTCCGTGACCACTCCTGGCACATAGTGCCGGATGTCAGCTGCGATAGGCAGTTGACACCCGGCCGCGCTCCCCCCGTGAGCGCGGCCGATCGCATATGACGTACTATCCCGTCGGTGCACATACGGGCCCACTCCACCTCGACGGGATAGTATGTCTAACATCAGAAAGGGGTTAAACAATTTTTTTTGATTAGGAAACTATAAGGGTTAAAAATTGACTATCGATTTCTCATTTTTACAACACCATTTTTTTTTTTTAGGGACCACATCATATTTGAAGTGACTTTGAAGAGTCTATATAACAGAAAATAACCAAAAGTGACACTATTCTAAAAACTGCACCCATCAAGGTGCTCAAAACCACATTCAATAAGTTTATTAACCCTTCACATAATTCACAGGAACTAAAACAATGTGGAAGGAAAAAATGAACATTTAACTTTTTAGTCACAAAAATTATCTTTTAGCCCCGATTTTTTTATTTTCACAATTGTAACAGGAGAAAATGGACCCCAAAAGTTGTTGTGCAATTTCTTCTGAGTACGCCGATACTACATATGTGGGGGAAAACCACTGTTTAGGTGCACGGCAGGGCTCATAAGGGAAGGAGAAAACCAGGTAATATTTAATGGGTAAATATTCAGAAAAAATACACTAAAGAACAAAAAACCCTATAAAATTTATCTTTTAATTTGTATAATTACTCTTAATTAAAATATCATTCATGAGAAAAAAAGTTCTAGAAAACACTTCCCAAGCCCTTTAGATAGGGGAAGGAATGTCAAAAAACGACAATTGTAAAGCAGGGATTGAGTAGGGTATAGTGTCAATCCTATACTGACCCTTATTTGCTGTAGTCCTACCTAGCAGCGGAGGTTGGCACCCTAAAGTTAGATGCGGCGCCCCCAGCTCAATGTCGGTAGTTGAAAATGTTTATATTGGGGCAGTCCCTCCAGCCTTTTAGTCTCAATAGCTATCCCTGACCATGGTAGTCAGTCATATATCACAAGGAAAATTGGCATACAATTGCTTAGAGTGGGTCGAAGAGGCTAGATCCCACAGTGATTATGATATAGTGATTATGATATGGTTTTGTTTTCTTTGGTGTATTTTCTCATAAGGGAAGGAGCACCGTCTGACTTTTTGAACGCAAAATTGACTGAAATTGAGATTGGACATCATGTTGCGTTCAAAGATCCCCTGATGTGCTTAAACAGTGGAAATTTTTTTAATGTAAAATTTCCTGTAATCATTAGCTGACGTCATGTTCCATTTGGAGAGACCATAATGTGCCTAAACAGTGGAAATCCCCCCACAAGGGACCAAATTTTGTAAACTAGACCCCTCAAGGAACCTATCTAGATGTGTGGTGAGGACTTTGAACCCAGAGGTGCTTCTCAAAAGTTTATAACGTAGAGCAGTGAAAAAAAAAAAAATCACCTCTTTTCCACAAAAATGATCATTTAGCCCCAATTTTTTTTTATTTTAAAAATGGGTAACAGGAGAAAATGGATCACAAAAGTTGTTGTGCAATTGCTCCTGAGTTCACAGATACCCCATATGTGAGGGAAAACCACTGTCTGGGCACACGGCATTACTCAGAAGGGAAGGAGCACGGTCTGACTTTTTGAACACAAAATTGGCTGGAATAGAGATCGCTCACTATGTCGCGTTCCAAGAACCCCTGATGTACCTAAACTGTGGAAACCTCTCACAAGTGATCCCATTTTGGAAACTTGACCCCTCAAGGAACCTATCTAGATGTGTGGTGAGGACTTTGAACCCAGAGGTGCTTCTCAAGATGTTTACAACGCAGAGCAGTCAAAATAAAAAAGAAATCACGTTTTTTCCACAAAAATTATCTTTTAGCCCCAATTTTTTTTATTTTAACAAGGGTAACAGGAGAAAATGGACTACAACAGTTGTGCACTCTCTCTTGAGTACGCAGATACCCTGTATGTGAGGGAAAACCGCTGTTTGGGCGCACGTCAGGGCTCGGAGCGGAAGGTGTGACATTTTGGAATGCAGACTGTGAAGGAATGGTCTGCGGGCGTCATGTTGCATTTGCAGAGCCCCTGATGTGCCTAAACAGTGGAAATCCCCCACAACTGACCCCATTTTGGAAACTACACCACTGAAGTAATTTATCTAGAGGCATAGTTTTATGGTAATGATTATAATACTTTTGGTTTTACTGGAGTATGAATTTATAATGTGGTGTTATGTGTAAGTTGTGCGGAGTACATCAGATTATAAAAGTGTGTTGTGTCAACAGGGTAAAAAACATTATAATCTATTTGTGGATGTGTGGTACTCTTTGAAGCAATCCTTCATGCAAAGGCCAGATTTCACAATGGTAAATTGTGTCCTTTCGGATTCCCTTCTTGGAGCATACTCTGCACCGTTTTTGTGATCTTCCTTTCTTTGCTGTTTGGGGAATCTTGTCTGGAAAATGTTGGCCAATACGGGCACTATCAGTTTCAGAAGCACTGTAACTCTCACCTCCCACTCTGTGGGTGATATCCTCTGCCTGCTTAGGAAGTCTGCCACCTGACTCTGGGACCCCTCTAGGTGAACCTCTGAAACAGAGACAGAACTGTTTTCTCCACCCGCCTAAAGATTCTACCTGTAAGATGCTGCAGAGAGGGATGTCTTGGGCCTCCCTTATGACCACAGTAGTGTTGTCCTACAGGATTCTTACATGCCTGTTTTTGACTACGGACTGGACCTGGAGCAGAACTTCCCATACCGCGTGCAGTTCTCTGTAATTTGAGGACCTAGCTCAGACTTCTGGAGTCCATGTTCTCTGGAAGAATCTTCCTTCTACATGACCACTCCAGTCTAGTTGACTCTTGTCGATGGTAATCACCAGGCAGGGGAAAAGAACGCAGCGGACTCCAATCTGGAGGTTTTCTGGAATGGTCCACCAGAGTAGAGATCTTGTCACTGAGGAGGAGAGGGGCATTATGGTATCCAGGGATAGCTGGCGTCTGTTCCAGGCAGATAAAATGGCCTCCTGGAGTCCCCTGGAGTGGAATTGAATCCACCGAACACAGGGGATATAGGACGTCATCAGTCCCAGGATCCTCATCGCCTCTCTAATGGAATAACGGCTCTCAGAAAACTGACGGATCCTGCCCCATATTGAGGCTTGCTTCTCTGTTGGTAAAAAGGATGTTCATAGGTGAGAGTCTAGGAGAACTCTAGGAAATTTTTCCTGGATTTTGGAGAGAGAATCAACTTCCTCCAATTTATCACCCAGCCTAGATATTGAAGCATTTGGAATGAGGTTTGACAATGCTGCATAAGCTCTTCCCTAGAGCTGGCTATGATAAGGAAGCCGTCCAGCTAGGGAACTATGATGATGATATCCACCTTCCTTAGAAAGGCTCCCAACTCTATCACTAGCTGTTTGGACACTCTGGGCACTGAAGATAGAACGAATGGAAGGCAACGGAACTGGTAGTGAAGTTCCTGCCCTTGGACCCTCAGACCGAACATTAAATACTGTTGAGAAGAAGCATGGAAGGGAACGTGACAGTACGCATTCTTTAGATCCAGGGTACACATTACCGTGTCTTTGTTTATCAGGGGGACTGTGGACCTGATTAATTCCATCTTGAATTTTTTGTGCCTGACACAGTGGTTTAGGGGTTTCAGCTTTAATATTGTGTGACTTTCTCCTGAGGGTTTTTTGACAAAGAGACTAGAGTAGTGGCCTCTGAACCTTTCTTCCTCAGGAACCGGAGCTATCGCTCTGATCTTTAGAAAAACCTGAACATCGGATCACATGGGGGAGCGGAAAACTGGAGATGGGAATTTGTTAGAATGAACCTTCCTGGTGGGGTCTGGGTAAACTCTATCCCGTAACCTGAAGTGATTATCCATAATACCCACTGATTTTCCGAGATCTCTTGCCAACTTTCCAAGTACGATCTTTGTCGTCCCCCAACTCTCACAACGTCATTGTTTTCCTGACCCTGAACCAAAAGATAGAGCCCTTACCCCTATCTCCTTTGGGGTAGCTCCACCTGCAGGACTTTTCCTTCCCTTTGTAGCCTGACCTCCGGGAGGGTTGGGGTCTACGAAAGGGCTGGTACTTTTTTGGCTTATCCTCTGGGAACCCCATCTTTTTGTCAAGATGCCTTCTCTAGTATATCATCTAGAACAGATGTCATCAACCTTTCTGACCTTGAGAGCCACATTCTGCTATGAAAGAGGGTCGTGAGCCACATTAAGCTCTGAGAGAAGGTCGCAAGCCACAACCAGCTCCTTCCCCACTCACAGTAGTGACAGTATAACGACATCCAAAGCTTTTCCACTGAAATCACACCAAGGCAGTATGCCAAGCTCCACAGTTTCCTATCTCACCCCAATTCAGATCTGCTCTTCTGTGCAGGGCTACACACAAAAGTCACCAACTAGAGATCTGCACTTATTAACTATTTACTACTCTTGGTGCTAATGCACCAAGCTGACAGGCAGCCGCGAGCCACACATCACGAACTCGCGAGCCACATGTGGCTCCCAAACTACAGGTTGGGGGACCCCTGATCTAGAACAATACTCTGGCACCCGAGCAGAGAATGAAACACAGCTTTTTTTTAGATTGTGTATCGCCTGACCATGGTTTTAACCACATAGCCTGCCGGACAACATTTGATAAGGCTCCGTTCCTGGCCGCAAATCTGACGGACTCCGCAGAAACGTCTTTTAACCATTCAGACAGGCCCTGACAAAACTGACTCCTAAGGGCGGGGTCATTCCACTGGGTATCAGTGGCCCATCTACGGAATTCTGAACAAAATTCCTCCGCCGGTTGGTCTCCCTGCTGGATCTTACATAGTTAAGATTCCGAGACTCGGTCCGGGTTATCATAAACAAGGCAAAGAGCCCTGAAAAATCCATCCCCAAACTGGAGTGACTATGAGTCGGATTGGAATGAGAAGGCCCAGGATTGAGGGTCTGCTTGAAGGAGCTTACAGGCTTACCAGAATGCAATAAATTTGTCCTGACCCCCCCCCCCCCCAAAAAAAAAAAAAACCTATCCGGGAGTGCTAATTAGATTCCGGTTCAGGTGTCTGGTGTGAAGAAACATTAGACCGTACGTCTGATAGCTCAAACCCTGCAGATGTCTCACAAGGTTGACAACGAGTTCCATGTCGAGATTCAAAAAAGTGGGGCCAGTGAAAATGTCACACTGACAGTACATGATTAGGGAAAGGGGCCCTGAACCGTCCCTAGGGCTGGAGACCTAACTATCCCTGCTGCCTAAGTTACCTCTAAAGGTGAGGAGGTTTGGGCCACCAGCCTTACTGTTCTCCCGTAATACCCTAAGCTGTCCCCTGCCCCAGGAGGCTTGGGACAGAAATGTTGGTGTATAAACACATAACACAAACTGGCATAACAAAAAGCAACTTACAAACAGAACACTTGTCAAAGGTATAAAGGAATGCAGGAAAGGATATAAATGTACAAACCAAATGGGAATAGGATAATAAAGAAAGCATACACCCAAAACAGCATATGACAATCTCCAGCAGCAACAACGAACTCCAACTTCAGCATAGCAACTCCAAGTCCATGAAATCAGGAAGTAAACTTTTATTGGTGAGGATGATAAGGTCTGGAGAGATTTTGTGGTGCATTTTCTCCTTTTACCCTTGTGAAAATAAAAATTTCGGGCTAATGTAACATTTTTGTGGGAAAAGTAGAAATTTCTTTTTTCCTTCCACATTGCATTAATTTCTGGGACGCACCTTAAGAGTTAATAAATTTCTCAAATGTGGTTTTGAACACTTTGAGAGGTGCAGTTTGTAGAAAGGTCTAACTTTTGCTTATTTTCTGACAAATAGGCCTCTCAGTCATTTTAACCCCCTTCATGACCCAGACTATTTTGACCTTAATGACCTGTCCATTTTTTGCAATTCTGATTAGTGTCCCTTTATGAGGTAATAACTCAGGAATGCTTCAACGGATCCAGAGGAGCATTGCATGGCGAATAAGCCTCCTTACCTTGACAAGCCAGCTTGGTATGTCACTCTCCATAAGGAGAAACGTTACCCCTTAGACCCCAGTCCAGAGCCTCTCACCTAGCCAAATCAGTTCTCATGCTTCGCACTGACGAGGGCCAACAGCCCGAAACACCGTGTCTGCGAATTGAGATACTGATTTGGCTTTTATCCTAAGTCATATTGCACGACTTGTTAAAGAGTTGATTGTGACTTGTAGGATCGCTACTTCCAGCGGGTGGCGCTATAGAGTTAAGTCCTCTTTTTCTCAGAAGAGGCAATATGCATATTCAACGGATCCTAGCGATTCTGAGATTGTTTTTTTCATGACATATTGGGTATCATGTTAGTAGTAAATTAAGGTCGATAATTTTTGCGTTGATTTGTGAAAAATTCGGAAATTTGGCAAAAATGTTGAAAATTTCGCAATTTTCAAATTTTGATTCTGTTAAACCAGAGAGTTATGTGACACAAAATAGTTAATAAACAACATTACCCACATGTCTACTTTACATCAGCACAATTTTGGAAACAATTTTTTTTTTTGCTAGGAAGTTATAAGGGTTAAAATTTGACCAGCGATTTCTAATCTTTACAACAAAATTTACAAAACCATTTTTTTTAGGGACCACCTCACATTTGAAGTTAGTTTGCGGGGTCTATATGGCTGAAAATACCCAAAAGTGACAACATTCTAAAAACTGCACCCCTCAAGGTGCTCAAACCATACTCAAGAAGTTTATTAATCCTTCAGGTGCTTCACAGCAGCAGAAGCAACATGGAAGGAAAAAATGAACATTTAACTTTTTAGTCACAAAAATGATCTTTTAGCAACAATTTTTTTATTTTCCCAAGGGTAAACGGAGAAACTGGACCGCGAAAGCTATTGTACAATTTGTTCTGAGTACGCCAATACCCCATATGTGGGGGGGAAAGACTGTTTGGGCGCACGACAGGGCTCAGAAGGGAAGGAACGCCATTTGACATTTTGAATGAAAAATTGGCTCAAATCTTTAGCGGACACACGTCGCTTTTGGAGAGCCCTGTGTGCCTAAACATTGGAGCTCCCACACAAGTGACCCCATTTTGGAAACTAGACACCCCCAGGAACTTATCTAGATGCACAGTGAGCACTTTGAACCCCCAGGTGCTTCACAAATTGATCCGTAAAAATGAAGTACTTTTTTTTTCGTTCACAAAAAAATTCTTTTAGCCTCAATTTTTTCATTTTTACATAGGCAACAGGATAACATGGATCCAAAAATTTGTTGGGCAATTTCTCCTGAGTACACGGATACCTCATAAGTGGTCAGAAACTACTGTTTGGGTGCACGGCAGAGCTAGGAAGAAAAGGAGCGCCATTTGACTTTTTGAATAAAAAATTAGCTCCAATCGTTAGTGGACACCATGTCGTGTTTGGAAAGCCCCTGTATGCCTAAACATTGGAGCTCCCCCAAAAGTGACCCCATTTTGGAAACTAGACCTCTCAAGGAACTAATCTAGATGTGCGATGAGCACTTTGAACCCCCATGTGCTATACATAAGTTTATAACGCAGAGCCGTGAAAATAAAAAATCATTTTTCTTCCCTCAAAAATTATTTTTTAGCCCTCAATTTTTTATTTTCACAAGAGTAACAGGAGAAATTGGACCCCAAAAGTTGTTGTCCAGTTTGTCCTCAGTATGCCGATACCCCATATGTGGGGGGAAACCACTGTTTGGACACATGTCAGGGCTCGGTAGGGAAGTAGTGACGTTTTGGAATGAAGACTTTGATGGAATGGTCTGCGGTGTTGTGAATTCTGTGGCTGAATTCACTCCTGTGGTCACAAGTGGTACTGCAGCTTCTGGGCTTCCTCCCTCAGGTGTTCTGGTGAGCTCGTTGGCCGCTTTGTTATTTAACTCCACCTGATTCTGTCTTCCTTGCTCCTGGTCAATGTTCCAGTGTTGGATCTGAGCTTTGGATCTTTCCTGTGGCCTGCTGCTCTGCTAGATAAGTGCTTCTTTGCTTTTGTTGCTATTTTGTCTGTCCAGCTTGTTTATTCATTTTGCTGGAAGCTCTGAGACGCAAAGGGTGTACCGCCGTGCCGTTAGTTCGGCACGGTGGGTCTTTTTGCCCCCTTTGCGTGGTTTTTTGCTTTAGGGTTTTTTGTAGACTGCATAGTTCTCTTTGCTATCCTCGCTCTATCTAGAATATCGGGCCTCACTTTGCTGAATCTATTTCATCCCTACGTTTTGTCTTTTCCTCTTGCTAACAGTCATAATATGTGGGGGGCTGCCTTTTCCTTTGGGGTATTTCTCTGAGGCAAGCCAGGCTTGTATTTCTATCTTCAGGCTAGTCAGTTCCTCAGGCTGTGCCGAGTTGCATAGGTAGTGTCAGGCGCAATCCACAGCTGCCTTTAGTTGTGTTTAGGATAGGTTCAGGTATTGCGGTCTACAGAGATTCTACGTCTCAGAGCTCGTTCTATTATTTTTGGGTTATTGTCAGATCACTGTATGTGCTCTGATTGCTGGCACACTGTGTCACTGGATTGCCATCATAACAGTACCAGGAGCCAGCTAATGATTCTCAATAGAGGGAAAAAAGAAGTTCTGACATCATTTTTTTTTCTCAGCTCTGTGTTCAGTCTTTTTTTTCCCCTAGACATTTGGGTGCTTCAGGACACAGCTGTGGACATGGATATTCAGGGTCTGTGCTCTTCAATGGATAATCTCGTTATAAATGTACAAAAGATTCAAGATACTATTGATCAGAAATCTATGCTAGAACCAAGAATTCCTATTCCTGATTTGTTTTTTGGTGATAGAACTAAGTTTCTGAGCTTCAAAAATAATTGTAAGCTATTTCTGGCCTTGAAACCTCATTCTTCTGGTAATCCTATTCAACAGGTTTTGATTATTATTTCTTTTTTGCGCGGCGACCCTCAGGACTGGGCATTTTCTCTTGCGCCAGGAGACCCTGCATTGAGTAGTGTCGATGCGTTTTTCCTGGCGCTCGGATTACTGTACGATGAGCCTAATTCAGTGGATCAGGCTGAGAAAAATTTGCTGGCTTTGTGCCAGGGTCAGGATGATATAGAAGTATATTGTCAGAAATTTAGGAAGTGGTCAGTACTCACTCTGTGGAATGAATCTGCGCTGGCAGCTTTGTTCAGAAAGGGTCTCTCTGAGGCTCTTAAGGATGTCATGGTGGGTTTTCCTATGCCTGCTGGTTTGAATGAGTCTATGTCTTTGGCCATTCAGATCGGTCGTCGCTTGCGCGAGCGTAAATCTGTGCACCATCTGGCGGTATTGTCTGAGATTAAACCTGAGCCTATGCAGTGCGATAGGACTATGACCAGAGTTGAACGGCAAGAACACAGATGTCAGAATGGGCTGTGTTTCTACTGTGGTGATTCCACTCATGCTATTTCTGATTGTCCTAAGCGCACTAAGCGGTTCGACAGGTCTGCCGTCATTGGTACTGTACAGTCCAAATTCCTTCTGTCCATTACCTTGATATGCTCTTTGTCATCGTATTCTGTCATGGCGTTTGTGGATTCAGGCGCTGCCCTGAATCTGATGGATTTGGATTATGCTAAACGTTGTGGGTTTTTCTTGGAGCCTTTGCGGTGTCCTATTCCGTTGAGAGGAATTGATGCTACACCTTTGGCCAAGAATAAACCTCAGTACTGGGCCCAGCTGACCATGTGCATGGCTCCTGCACATCAGGAAGTTATTCGCTTTCTGGTGCTACATAATCTGCATGATGTGGTCGTGTTGGGGTTGCCATGGCTACAAACCCATAATCCAGTATTGGATTGGAACTCTATGTCGGTATCCAGCTGGGGTTGTCAGGGGGTACATGGTGATGTTCCATTTTTGTCTATTTCGTCATCCACTCCTTCTGGGGTCCCAGAGTTCTTGTCTGATTATCAGGATGTATTTGAAGAGTCCAAGTCCGATGCCCTACCTCCGCATAGGGATTGTGATTGTGCTATCAATTTGATTCCTGGTAGTAAATTCCCTAAAGGTCGTTTATTTAATTTATCCGTGCCTGAACACGCCGCTATGCGCAGTTATGTGAAGGAATCCCTGGAGAAGGGACATATTCGCCCATCGTCATCACCACTGGGAGCAGGGTTCTTTTTTGTAGCCAAGAAGGATGGTTCGCTGAGACCGTGTATTGATTACCGCCTTCTTAATAAGATCACTGTTAAATTTCAGTATCCCTTGCCATTGTTATCTGACTTGTTTGCTCGGATTAAGGGGGCTAGTTGGTTCACTAAGATAGATCTTCGTGGTGCGTATAATCTGGTGAGAATCAGGCAAGGAGATGAATGGAAAACGGCATTTAATACGCCCGAGGGTCATTTTGAGTATCTAGTGATGCCATTCGGACTTGCCAATGCTCCATCTGTGTTTCAGTCTTTTATGCATGACATCTTCCGTGAGTATCTGGATAAATTCCTGATTGTTTACTTGGATGACATTTTGATCTTCTCAGATGATTGGGAGTCTCATGTGAAGCAGGTCAGAATGGTTTTCCAGGTCCTGCGTGCTAATTCTTTGTTCGTGAAGGGATCAAAGTGTCTCTTCGGTGTGCAGAAAGTTTCATTTTTGGGGTTCATCTTTTCCCCTTCTACTATCGAGATGGATCCGGTTAAGGTCCAAGCCATCCAGGATTGGACTCAGCCGACATCTCTGAAAAGTCTGCAAAAGTTCCTGGGCTTTGCTAATTTTTATCGTCGCTTCATCTGTAATTTTTCTAGCATTGCCAAACCATTGACCGATTTGACCAAGAAGGGTGCTGATTTGGTTAATTGGTCTTCTGCTGCCGTGGAAGCTTTTCAGGAGTTGAAGCGTCGTTTTTGTTCTGCCCCTGTGTTGTGTCAACCAGATGTTTCTCTTCCGTTCCAGGTCGAGGTTGATGCTTCTGAGATTGGAGCAGGGGCGGTTTTGTCACAGAGAGGTTCTGGTTGCTCAGTGTTGAAACCATGTGCTTTCTTTTCCAGGAAGTTTTCTGCTGCTGAGCGTAATTATGATGTGGGCAACCGAGAGTTGCTGGCCATGAAGTGGGCATTCGAGGAGTGGCGTCATTGGCTTGAAGGAGCTAAGCATCGCGTGGTGGTATTGACTGATCATAAGAACCTTACTTATCTCGAGTCTTCCAAGCGCTTGAATCCTAGACAGGCCCGTTGGTCGTTATTTTTTGCTCGCTTCGATTTTGTGATTTCGTACCTTCCGGGCTCTAAAAATGTGAAGGCGGATGCTCTGTCTAGGAGTTTTGTGCCCGACTCTCCGGGTTTATCTGACCCGACGAGTATCCTCAAGGAAGGAGTCATTGTGTCTGCCATCTCCCCTGATTTGCGGCGAGTGTTGCAAAAATTTCAGGCGAATAAACCTGATCGTTGTCCGGCGGAGAAACTGTTCGTCCCTGATAGGTGGACTAGTAAAGTTATCTCTGAACTTCATTGTTCGGTGTTGGCTGGTCATCCTGGAATCTTTGGTACCAGAGAGTTAGTGGCTAGATCCTTCTGGTGGCCATCTCTGTCACGGGATGTACGTACTTTTGTGCAGTCCTGTGGGATTTGTGCTAGGGCTAAGCCCTGCTGTTCACGTGCCAGTGGGTTGCTTTTGCCCTTGCCGGTCCCGAAGAGGCCTTGGACACATATTTTGATGGATTTCATTTCTGACCTTCCCGTTTCTCAAAAGATGTCAGTCATTTGGGTGGTCTGTGATCGCTTTTCTAAAATGGTCCATCTGGTGCCCTTGGTTAAATTGCCTTCCTCCTCTGATTTGGTGCCTTTGTTCTTCCAGCATGTGGTTCGTTTGCATGGCATTCCTGAGAATATTGTTTCTGACAGAGGTTCCCAGTTTGTTTCAAGGTTCTGGCGAGCCTTTTGTGGTAGGATGGGCATTGACCTATCTTTTTCCTCGGCTTTCCATCCTCAGACTAATGGCCAGACCGAACGAACCAATCAGACCTTGGAAACATATCTGAGATGTTTTGTTTCTGCAGACCAGGATGATTGGGTGTCCTTTTTGCCGTTGGCTGAGTTCGCCCTTAATAATCGGGCCAGCTCGGCTACCTTGGTCTCTCCATTTTTCTGCAATTCTGGGTTCCATCCTCGTTTCTCTTCAGGACAGGTTGAGTCTTCGGACTGTCCTGGTGTGGATTCTGTGGTGGACAGGTTGCAGCAGATCTGGACTCAGGAAGTGGACAATTTGACCTTGTCCCAGGAGAAGGCTCAACTTTTCGCTAATCGCAGACGCCGTGTGGGTCCCCGACTTCGTGTTGGGGATCTGGTTTGGTTATCTTCTCGTCATATTCCTATGAAGGTTTCCTCTCCTAAATTTAAACCTCGTTTTATTGGTCCGTATAGGATTTCTGAGATTCTCAATCCTGTGTCCTTTCGTCTGACCCTCCCGGACTCCTTTTCCATACATAATGTATTCCATAGGTCATTGTTGCGGAGATACGTGGCACCTATGGTTCCATCTGTTGAGCCTCCTTGGTGGAGGGGGAATTGGAGTATATTGTGGAGAAAATTTTGGATTCTCGTGTCTCTAGACGGAAATTCCAGTATCTGGTTAAATGGAAGGGTTATGCTCAGGAAGATAATTCCTGGGTTTTTGCCTCTGATGTCCATGCTCCAGATCTTGTTCGTGCCTTTCATGTGGCTCATCCTGGTCGGCCTGGGGGCTCTGGTGAGGGTTCGGTGACCCCTCCTCAAGGGGGGGGGTACTGTTGTGAATTCTGTGGCTGAATTCACTCCTGTGGTCACAAGTGGTACTGCAGCTTCTGGGCTTCCTCCCTCAGGTGTTCTGGTGAGCTCGTTGGCCGCTTTGTTATTTAACTCCACCTGATTCTGTCTTCCTTGCTCCTGGTCAATGTTCCAGTGTTGGATCTGAGCTTTGGATCTTTCCTGTGGCCTGCTGCTCTGCTAGATAAGTGCTTCTTTGCTTTTGTTGCTATTTTGTCTGTCCAGCTTGTCTATTCATTTTGCTGGAAGCTCTGAGACGCAAAGGGTGTACCGCCGTGCCGTTAGTTCGGCACGGTGGGTCTTTTTGCCCCCTTTGCGTGGTTTTTTGCTTTAGGGTTTTTTGTAGACTGCATAGTTCTCTTTGCTATCCTCGCTCTATCTAGAATATTGGGCCTCACTTTGCTGAATCTATTTCATCCCTACGTTTTGTCTTTTCCTCTTGCTAACAGTCATAATATGTGGGGGGCTGCCTTTTCCTTTGGGGTATTTCTCTGAGGCAAGCCAGGCTTGTATTTCTATCTTCAGGCTAGTCAGTTCCTCAGGCTGTGCCGAGTTGCATAGGTAGTGTCAGGCGCAATCCACAGCTGCCTTTAGTTGTGTTTAGGATAGGTTCAGGTATTGCGGTCTACAGAGATTCCACGTCTCAGAGCTCGTTCTATTATTTTTGGGTTATTGTCAGATCACTGTATGTGCTCTGATTGCTGGCACACTGTGTCACTGGATTGCCATCATAACACTGCGGACGTCATGTTACGTTTGCAGAGCCCCTGATGTGCCTAAACAGTAGAAACCCCCCACAAGTGACCCCATTTTGGAAACTACACCCCCTCAAGGAACTTATCTAGATGTGTGGTGAGAACTTTGAACCCCCCAAGTGCTTCACATAAGTTTATAACGCAGAGCCATGAAAGTAAAAAATCATGTTTTTTTCCCCAAAAAATGTTTTTAGCCCCCATTTTTTTTCCCAAGGGTAACAGGAGAAATTAGACCCCCAAAGTTGTTGTGCAATTTTTCCTGAGTACGCTTGTGCCCCATATGTTTGGGTAAACCACTGTTTGGGCGCACGTCGGGGCTCGGAAGGGAGGGAGCACCATTTGACTTTTTGAACGCAAGATAGGCTGGAATCAAGTGGTGCCATGTCGCGTTTGGAGACCCCTGATGTGCCTAAACAGTGGAAACCCCTCAATTCTAACTCCAACACTAACCCAAACACACCCCTACCCTAATCCCAACTCTAGCCATAACCCTAATCACAATGCTAACCCTAATCCCAACCCTAACCATAACCCTAACCACAAGCCTAACCCTAACCCCAACACACCCCTAACCCTAATCTTAACTCTATTTCCAATCTTAACCCTATTTCCAACCTTAACCCTAACCCTAAGTCTATGTGCCCACGTTGCGGATTCGTGTGAGGATTTTTCCGCACAGTTTTTTTTTTTAAATCAGCAGGTAAAACGCACTGCGTTTTACCTGCGGATTTACCATGGATGTCCAGTGTTTTTTGTGCAGATTTCACCTGCGGATTCCTATTGAGGAACAGGTGTAAAACGCTGTGGAATCCGCACAAAGAATTGACATGCTGCGGAAAATACAACGCAGCGTTTCCGCGCGGTATTTCCGCACCATGGGCACAGCGGATTTGGTTTTCCATAGGTTTACATGGTACTGTAAAAGTGATGGAAAACTGATACGAATCTGCAGCGGCCAATCTGCTGCGGATCCGCAGCCAAATCTGCACCGTGTGCACATAGCCCAATTCTCTAATTCGGGGGCGGTGGATCGGTGGCAGATCGCAGATCGCGATCTCCAGCCATGGCCGATGATATTGCAGCATCGGCCATGGCTGGATTGTAATAGTTCACCAATTTTCATTGGTGAAATATTGCGATTGCTCTGATTAAAAGTGAAACATCACTTTCAACAGATAATCAGAGCGATCGTAGCCATGGGGCGGGGGGCAAAGCCTCGCCCCTGGGCTCAAGTACCACTCCCCCTGTCCCTGCAGGTCAGGTGAAATCACAGTTAATCCTTTCACCCGACCTGCAGGAGCGCGATCCGACCATGACGCATATGCTGCGTCACAGGTCGGATTGGCACAGGTTTTCATGACGCATACGCTGCGTAAAAGGTCAGGAAGGGGTTAACTGTGATATGTTGCCTTAAAAAAGACATAAAAATTAAAAGCTTGAAAATTGCTACATTTTCGCCAAATTTCCGATATTTTCACAAATAAACACAAGTCATATCGAATAAATGTTACCACTATCCTGAAGTACAATATGTCACGAAAAAATATCATAACCACTGGGATCCGTTGAAGCGGTTCATAGCCATTATGAAGTGACACTGGTCAGAATTGAAAAAATTGACCTGGTCAGGAAGGTGAAAACGCCTTCGGGGTGAAAGGGTTATTAGCTTATTAAATTGTCAATTACATGATGTCATGATTGCACAAAGAATCAAATTTTCTTACGTTCATTCCTGATCATTGTCTACTACAAAAATCAAATGTTAACAAAAAACATTCCTCATCGATAGCATATTTTATACGAGCATAAAAATGTTCAGTCGGCAGCGCATCCCTCGTATAAATATAAAATGTTCAGCAATAATATAAAATGAATGAGAAAGGGCAAACAAACTATAATCTCTACATCAAATTGAAAGCCAAAAAGCCTCAATTAACTTCCTATGTCAATCAGTTGTATTCTCCTTGAAGCCACTACCTTTTCACTTTCAGGTGAAGCGGTGGACTGTAACATTCACCTCTTTCTGACCAGTTACAGCTCCCTGCACCACCTCAATGACTGGAAGTGAGCGGCTAAAGAGAAAACATTACTTCATTTTCTCCCTGCAGCCACTCTTCCAGTAAAACTGCTTTAAATGCCATTTACCCTCAGATTACCATTATGACTGCAGGTAAATATTTATTTTGTAGCTGACAGTTACTTTTTAAGGGTCCATTTAGACATGTAGATATTGGATTGTGATGAACACTCGCTGATAATATGGGAGCATGTTTCTTCTCTCTCCCCATAGAGCACAGATGAATACTTGGTCAAACATTCATGTCTATGGAGGATTTAGGAGAGGCAGCAACCTCAGCTATAATTGTAGCTTTATGGTAACATCACTAATTATATGTCTACGTCTGTGGCCTGGACTGTTCTTGAATAATGAATAATTGGGTTCTATATATATAAAATTCGGTTCCCTGTAGAATGTAAGCCCACAAGGGCAGGGTCCTCGCCCCTCTGTATCAGTCTGTAATTGTTAGTTTTCTTACTGTAAGTGATGTCTGTAATTTGTATGTAACCGCTTCTCATGTACAGCACCATAGAATCAATGGTGCTATATAAATAATAATAATAATATATTGCATACCCTGGAGTGAACGGCGTCAAAATTATGTCTATTGTTCAGTGACAACTTCAAGTCACCCACTACCACCCCATCTTCCATGTGACAGAGTATTGGACACCCTCATATTTTACCAATCGTGTCCAGAGAAATGCTCCGGAGTCAGTGCTATTAGGTGGTGTCCATCTCACACACTCCCTGACAGCTACATGCAGAGGGGAGGAGCCGTATGGTCGCATATTCGGAAGTCATAGCATTGGCGCAAATACATGATTAGATAGGCCCAGGCAATTTTCTGCTTTCTGGTATAATCTACTCTTGGTTGTGTCTGTTATGCAATTACTTTAAAACAGTTTTTGTTTTTAAAAGCTCTGACTGGTTCAGTATATCAAATAGGTTACTTAGAATATTTATTAATAACCAGAGCCATGATGGATATTATATGAAACACTAAATGAGATAGCTTTTCCCATGAGGTTTGTTATGTGTCTTTGATGATCTATCATCTCAATCTGTTCTTAAACCCACAATCCCATAATCTACAGATGCACAGTAGTAGTGTAGCTTACCTATTACGCGTCAAATCTAATCTGACAGGCTCCCCACCCCCTATCAAAGTGTATCAAACTGTCTATCCCCTTCCCTCCGCAGTGTGTAACCCCTCCTCCGCTGTGTGTAACCCCTCCCCTCCACAGTGTAACCCCTCCCCTCCGCAGTGTCTAACTTCTCCACTCCGCAGTGTGTAACGCGAACGCCTCTCCTCCGCAGTGTCAAACCCCTCCGCAGTGTGTAGCCCCTCCCCTCTGCAGTGTGTAGCCCCTCCCCTCCACAGTGTGTAGCCCCTCCCCTCCAGTGTGTAACCCCTCCTCTCCACAGTGTGTAACCCCTCCCCTTTTATATGATGTAGTGTTATTAGTTTAACTATCAAAATTTATAGGAGCATTATTCTGCATATCTGAAGAATAACTTATGTCCGGCACATGCTACCTTGAGGACAAGGTACCTTTATAAGCAGCGATGCTTGGCTCTATGTGAGAACTGGTTAATTTCTGCTGTCACCATCATATAATATTGAGATTTAGCTGACAATGTGAATTGCGTCTGTTGCAATGTTAGCTCACTCTATCAGATACTATCACTGGACACCATCTGGACAGGATGTGGCGCCTCTGTGGTTGTGGTTATTTTATCTGTTGGTATCTGTTATCTATTTGGTAATCACCTCCTAACACAGACCCTGAGCGTGCGGAAAAATTATGCTGACAACACTTCATTCTTAGTTTGTAAAATACCAGTGATACTATATTATACTATATTCAACACCGCTGTATGCTGTTACATATCATACTGTAATCCGGCTGAAATGTGCGGTGTTTGATACATAATATTTTTTTGAATAAAATCTTTAAAACTGATACAATGTCTGTCATTTTTTCATAATATTGAGAAATATACTATCATATAATAGTAGCCAAATAATCGCATTTGATAGAGACATCTCGTATTTTTCTGACCATAAGACGCACTTTTTTTCCTCCAAATTTGGGAGTAAAGTGTGGGTGCGTCTTATGGTAGGGATGTAGCATGTGGGGAGGGGGGCAGCAGCGAGTGGGATCGCACTGTTATCCCACTTCAGGAGGCAGAAAAATGTCCCCACTGCCAGGAATCAGCTCTGGGGAAACCATGTGGTCCCGATGATTAAGTGCAGTGACTATTCATTAGCTGCTTCCCCGCCCACCTATCAGCTGAGGTGTGAGCCAGGAGCAGCAAATGAATACTGCACTTAAGCAGCAACACACATGGTTTCCCCAGTGCTGATTCCTGCAGCAGCTGGGGAGATCCGTGTGTCCGGGGGAGGAGGAGGCAGCAGCAGCAGGGTTCGGGGGAGAAGCAGGGTCCGGGGGAGAGGAGATCGCTGCGTACCTTCCTGGGATGGAGCTGAGTGCTGTGCAGTGTGCACAAGGAGGACCTGTGATGATGTCAGAAGTGGGCGGGCTGGAGTATCACATGGCAGCACAGAGCCTTCCCTCTTCTTGACATCATCACAGGTCCTTCAGACTCCAACACTAGAATCTGCTGGCTTCCATTACCTGTGCTATGGAAAGGCAACAAGAGGGAGGGCTCTGTGTGTGCAGTCATGGGATGCTTTTACCTCACCACAGGCTGGCTGCCACAATTAAGAGGTTAGTCTTTCCAAAACACAATAAAGCACTCTGCCACTCCTTTAGTGAACTATAACTCCCAGCATGTCATAGGATCTGCAGAACATGCTGGGAGTTATAGTTCTCCCATGGGATTTTAACCCCTTTCTGCCAGCTGACGAAATAGTACGTCAGCTGGCAGATCCCCTGCTTTAAGGTGGGCTCCGGCGGTGAGCCCACCTTAAAGCCACGACATGTCAGCTGTTTTGTACAGCTGACATGTGCGCGCAATGAGTGCGAGCAGAATCGCGATCCGCCCGCGCCCATTAACTAGTTAAATGCCGCCGTCAAGCGCTGACAGCGGCATTTAACTAGCGCTCCCGGCTGCATGGCCGGGAGCGCTCGCACCGCTGACCCCCGTCACATGATCGGGGGTCAGCGGTGCATTGCCATAACAACCAGAGGTCTCCTTGAGACCTCTATGGTTGTTGATGGCCGATTGCTTTGAGCGCCACCCTGTGGTCGGCGCTCAAAGTACACCTGGATTTCTGCTACATAAAGGTGATCTGTACTTCACCTCTATGTAGCAGGGCCGATCGAGTTGTGCATGCTTCTAGCCTCCTATGGAGGCTATTGAAGCATGCCAAAATAAAAAAAAAGTATTTAAAAATATAAAAAATATATAAAAGTTCAAATCACCCCCCTTTCGCCCCAATCAAAAAAAAACAAAAAAAAAAACATACTCATTTGGTATCGCCGCGTTTAGAATTGCCCGATCTATCAATAAATACAAAGGATTAACCTGACCGCTAAATGGCGTAGCGAGAAAAAAAATCAAAACGCCAAAATTACGTTTTTTTGGTCGCCGCAACATTGCATTAAAATGCAATAACGGGCGATCAAAAGAACGTATCTACACCAAAATGCTATCATTAAAAACGCCAGCTCGGCACGCAAAAAATAAGCCCTCACCCGACCCCAGATCATGAAAATTGGAGACGCTACGGGTATCGTAAAATCGCGCAATTGTTTTTTTGTTGTTTTTTTTTTAGCAAACTTTGGAATTTTTTTTCACCACTTAGGTAAAAAATAACCTAGACATGTTAGGTGTCTATGAACTCGTAATGACCTGGAGAATCATAATGCCAGGTTAGTTTTTGCATTTGGTGAACCTAGCAAAAAAGCCAAACAAAAAACCAGTGTGAGATTGCACTTTTTTTGCAATTTCATCACACTTGGAATTTTTTTCCCGTTTTCTGTTACACGGCATGGTAAAACCAATGGTATCGTTCAAAAGTACATCTCGTCCCGCAAAAAATAAGCGGAAATTGACGGAAAAATAAAAAAGTTATGGCTCTGGGAAGGAGGGGAGCGAAAAACGAAAACGAAAAAACTGAAAAAGCTCCGGGGGTGAAGGGGTTAAAGCAGCACTCCAGTGTTATTTTGCAGTGCTGGAGTGGTGCTTTCAATATAAGCCCTGTACCCCCATTCTTATACTCACCCTTCAGCATCTTCATATAGTACTTCACAGACACCACACTGGTCCCGCAGCTTCCAACATAATAACATAATATTATATATAATAACACCACATATAATAGTATGTTATTAAATATTTTACCACATTTTTTTGCTTCAAATATTTTTTTCCCTATTTTCCACCTCTAAAACCTGGGTGCGCCTTATAGTCCGGTGCGTCTTATAGTCCGAAAAATACGGAATATAATATCACACTATCAAATTCATTCTGTAACACAACATGATAATAAGTCTGACATTGATTGACTATTTTGATCTTGTCACTATCAAAATCATTGTACCGTACAGACACAAAATAGTAATAACTATTTAATTGATAGCAACATTATCAAGCCAATTAATTTAATGATTTGATAATGCTCCTATCAATATTAATATACACTAATAACACTACAAAATATAACAGGGGATGGGCTACACACTGCGGAGGGGAGGGGTTACACACTACAGAGGGGAGGGGTTACACACTGCAGAGGGGAGGAGTTACACACTACAGAGGGGAGGGGTTACACACTGCAGAGGGGAGAGGTTGCACACTGTGGAGGGGAGGGGTTACACACTGCAGAGGGGAGGGGTTACACACTGCGGAGGGGAGGGGTTACACAGTTTGATACACAGCGCCATGTATAATCTGAATTTTCATTGAATTGGGGACACTACGGACAAAAAAAAAACAAAACAAAGAAAACACATAATATAAAACATCTAGCCTAGAATTGTCTATTCTGGTGAATGAGGAGAATGTGACTCTTCTCTTATTTATTTTGTGTGGATTCCTCATCAGGACGGTTACCTGTAAGAACTTTATCTTTACACTGCCACTCATCTCCCCGCATATCGCTTTCTCCTTTCTCCATTACGGCTTTAGGATGATTTCTCAGCAGATTTTCCCAGGATTTCAAAACTGTGAAAATAATGTAAAAGTCACAGACAGAAGGAAAACTCACGTGGAATGTTCAATTTAGACAATTTTACTACAAACTCGAGTGGCATCTGAGCCGACATTTGAGTGTGAGATCGCTACCACCAATATCACCAGTGCTGCCCTGAGCGTCAGTACAGCAACACCTAGTGATGGAAGCAGGGGTCACTGGAGCCGGGTCCGCTAAGAGTACTACATTACGACAAAATTATTTCCTTCATTAATTTTTCTTCACATTTCAGGTGCCCTAACATTTTTAATTTTTTATCATATAAAGATTGCTTTGTCTGGAAGTTTTGTATTTTGGGGGTACACACTATATTATGTAATTTCCTTATGATATAAATGTCATGTTAGAGAAATAGTCTGTCCCTTTTTAATACGTAATTACAAACAGCACAGTATGGTTCTAACCATAGAAATAAAACACGTTCATGTGAGGGAACGTGAAGGAGCCACACCTCGTCACCCCGTCTGACGTCAATATTATGTCAGCGGGATCCCGTGGTAAGGTCTCCCCACTTGTAGCAACGTGACGTTCCGCATCCCCTAGGGACAAATAAGGTCAGCTTGGCACAGTTCTACACAGACCCCCTCTTGTCCACACGGGCCCAGGGAGGTACGGGGAGTGAGAGGTGGCCCACGAAGTCACTGACGTGGCACTACACTCGGCCACAACCCTGACAGGCTGAAAGGCCCCTTTCACTAACCCCAGTGAAACAGAACCTTATCAGCCTGGGAGGACTGCCACCAGTTCCTCGTTCGATATATGCCTGGTCCGTTAACAGGGTTATATCGGGCCAGAATGCCGCCCCCTGAAGCATTTGAGATTAGGCCGAGAAACAGATGTGTGCATTTATGAATGGACATAAAAGAGCAGCCCAAGGTTAAATTATATATTTAATCACCTTAAGGCAGGGGTGGGGAATCTGTTTTCTACCAAGAGCCATTTGGATATTTATACTATCCTTCCGAGGCCGTACAAACCCTGTCCACAAAGCACATCCTGATTTTGGCACTGGTGTCAGGAAGTAATCTTTCATTGCATGCCCTTCAGTGTTCAGTAGTGAACACTGTGTGTGTGCTAACAGAGTAAGAAGAAATTAACGACCTGGTGGCAATCAAAATACAGCTCCCTGCCCAAGAATGTGGTCCCTGAGAATCTGCTCAGGGGCCTGATAAAAGGTAATCGGGGGCCGTAAATGGCCATGAGGCCTGAGGTTCCCCACCCCTGCTTTAACCCCTTTACCACCAAGGGTGGTTTGCACGTTAATGACCGGGCCAATTTTTGCAATTCTGACCACGGTCCCTTTATGAGGTTATAACTCTAGAACGCTTCAACAGATGCTGATGAATCTGACACGGTTTTCTCGTGACATATTGTACTTCATGATAATGGTAAAATTTATTTTATATTACCTGCGTTAATTTGTTAAAAAAATGGAAATTTGGCGAAAATTTTGAAAATTTCGCAATTTTTCAATTTTTTATTTTTATGCCCTTAAATCACAGAGATATGTCACACAAAATACTTAATAAGTAACATTTCCCACATGTCTACTTTACATCAGCACAATTTTGGAACCAACATTTTTTTTTTGTTAGGGAGTTATAAGTGGTAAAAGTTGACCAGCAATTTCTCACTTTTACAACACCATTTCTTTTTTAGGGACCACATCACATTTGAAGTCACTTTGAGGGGTCTATAAGATAGAAAATAACCAAGTGTGACACCATTCTAAAAACTGCACCCCTCAAGGTGCTCAAAACCACATTCAAGAAGTTTATTAACCCTTCAGGTGTTTCACATGAATTTTTGGAATGTTTTTTTTTTTTAAATGAACATTTACCTTTTTTTTTCACACAAAATTTACTTCAGCTCCAATTTGTTTTATTTCACGAAGGGTAACAGAAGAAATTGGACCCCAAAAGTTGTTGTAAAATTTGTCCTGAGTATGCGGATACCCCATATGTGGGGGTAAACCACTGTTTGGGCGAATGGCAGAGCTAGAAAGGGAAGGAGCGCCATTTAACTTTTCAATGCAAAATTGACTGTAATTGAGATGGGACGCCATGTCGCGTTTGTAGAGCCCCTGATGTGCCTAAACATTGAAACCCCCCCAACAAGTGACACCATTTTGGAAAGTAGACCCCCTAAGGAACTTATCTAGATGTGTGGTGAACACTTTGGCCCACCAAGTACTTCACAGAAGTTTATAATGTAGAGCCGTAAAAATAAAAAAATCATATTTTTTCAAAAAAATGATGTTTTCGCCCCCAATTTTTTATTTTCCCAAGGGTAACAGAAGAAATTGGACCCCAAAAGTTGTTGTTAAATTTGTCCTGAGTATGCTGATACCCCATATGTGGGGGTAAACCACTGTTTGGGCGCATGGCAGAGCACAGAAGGAAAGGAGCGCCGTTTTGACTTTTCAATGCAAAATTGACTGGAACCTCCAAGTGTTTCACTACAGTTTATAACGCAGAGCCGTGAAAATAAAAATTCTTTTTTTACCACCAAAATTATTTTTTAGCCCCCAGTTTTGTATTTTTCCAAGGGTAACAGGAGAAATTGGACTCCAAAAGTTGTTGTCCAATTTGTCCTGAGTACGCTGATACCCCATATGTGGGGGGGGGGGAACTACAATTTAGGCACATGGCAGAGCTCGGAAGGGAAGGCGCGCCGTTTGGAATGCAGACTTAGATGGATTGGTCTGCAGGCGTCACGTTGCATTTGCAGAGCCCCTGATGTACCTAAACATTGAAACCCCCGAAAAGTGACCCCATATTGGAAACTAGACCCCCAAGGAACTTATCTAGATGTGTTGTGAGAACTTTGAACCCCCAAGTGTTTCACTACAGTTTTTAACACAGAGCCGTGAAAATAAAAAATCTTTTTTTTTTTCCACAAAAATTATTTTTAGCCCCCGGTTTTGTATTTTCCCAAGGCTAATAGGAGAAATTGGACCCCAAAGTTGTTGTCCAATTTGTCCTGAGTACCCTGATACCCCATATATTGGGGTAAACCCCTGTTTGGGCGCACGGAAGAGCTCGGAAGGGAAGGAGCACTGTTTTACTTTTTCAACGCAGAATTGGCTGGAATTGAGATCGGACACCATGTCGTGTTTGGAGAGCCCCTGATGTGCCTAAACAGTGGAAACCCCCCAATTTTAACTGAAACCCTAACCCAAACACACCCCTAACCCTAATCCCAACCACACCCCTAACCCTAATCCCAACCGTAAATGTAATCCAAACCCTAACTTTAGCCCCAACCCTGTTATGATCAGATGGCCTTGGAGCAACATGAAAACGTTCACTGGAGTAAGTGGTAACTATACTGACCGCAAACCCTGATCTTATCACCGCAACTAGAAGTAGCCGTGGGGTGTGCCTAACCAGTCCTAGACACCTCGACACAGCCGGAGGACTAAATATCCCTAAAGATGGAAACAGGAAAACTATCTCGCCTCAGAGAAGACCCCCAAACGATAGGCAGCCCCCCACAAATAATGACTGTGAGTAGGAGAGGAAAAGACACACACAGGCAGAAAACAGGTTTCAGCAAAGGAGGCCACTTCTACCTAGATAGGAAGGACAGGACAGGATACTAAAGCGGTCAGCATAAAACACTACAAAAATATCCACAGCAGAAAATACAAACTCCACCACCTAACTAAAGATGTGGAGAGTATATCTGCGACTCCAGAGAATCCGACCAGACTGAGAAAAACAACTAACATAGTCTAAGCTGGACAAATAGAAACAAACAAACAGTACTGAAAATAAGCACATAGAATGTGTGCCTAAGAAAAAGAAGCTGACAGTTATCTTTGCTGAATTGGCAGCAAGCAGGAGAGGCCAGGCAGAGAATCAACACTTCCAAAGGAACATTGACTACTGGCAAGGACTAGTGAGTCCTGCAAAGCTAAATACCCCAGTCAGAATTGCAATTAGCAGAAACACCTGTCCAAGACTGCAGCCCAGGAACAACTGCATTACCATCTACAACCACCGGAGGGAGCCCAAAAGCAGAATTCACAACACAACCCTGACTTTAGCCCCAACCCTAATGGGAAAATGGAAATACATTTTTTTAAATTTTATTATTTTTCCCTAACTAAGGGGGCGATGACGGGGGATTTGATTCACTTTTATAGCATTTTTTAGCGGATTTTTATGATTGGCAGCAGTCACACACTAAAAGACGCTTTTTACTGCAAAAAATTTTTTTTGCGTCTCCACATTTTGAGAGCTATAATTTTTCCTTATTTTGGTCCACAGAGTCATGTGAGGTCTTGTTTTTTGCTGGACGAGTTGACGTTTCTATTGGTACAATTTTCGGGCACTTGACTTTTTTTGATCGCTTTTTATTCTGATTTTTGTGAGGTACAATGAACAAAAACCAGCTATTTGTGAATTTATTTTGGGGGGGCGCTAATACCGTTCCACGTTTGGTAAAATTGATAAAGCAGTTTTATTCATCGGGTCAAAACGATTACAGCGATACCTCATTTATATCATTTTTTAATTTTTTTTATGTTTTGCCGCTTTTATACGATAAAAACTATTTTATATAAAAAATAATTATTTTTGCATCGCTTTATTCTGAGGACTATAACTTTTTTATTTTTTCGTTGATGACACTGTATGGTGGCTCGTTTTTTGCGGGACAAGATGACGTTTTCAGCGGTACCATGGTTATTTATATCTGTCTTTTTGATCGAGTGTTACTCCACTTTTTGTTTGGCGGTATGATAATAACGTGTGAGTTTTTGCAAGCCACCTCCCTGCAGGACCCGGAAGGCCCTCCGCGGCCATTTTGGATCCGGGCCTGCAGGGAGGAGGAGGTAGGAGTCCCTAGTAGCAACGCGATCACATCGCGTTGCTCCGAGGGTCTCAGGGAAGCACGCAGGGAGCCCCCTTCCTGCGCGATGCTTCCCTATGCCGCCGGAACGCTGCGATCATCTTTGATCGCAGTGTGCGAGGGTTAATGTGCCAGGAGCAGTCTGTGACTGCTCCTGGCACATAGTGCCAGAGGTCAGCTGTGATAGTCAGCTGACACCCCGATCCCCCCTTGAGTGCGGCTGATCGGTGATGACGTACTATCCCGTCGGTGGGCAAGACTAAGGAAATCCCGAAAACATGACATGTTGGTGGGCCTTGAGGACTGGAGTTGGGGACCCCTGCACTAGACAATACACTACATATACACAATGGTTAAACATATGTAATGGTCAGATATGCATGTACAATAGTAATAGGAAAAAGGGAATAAACAGAACATATAGTCAGTTACCAGTTATATGAAAGGCCTGGCTTGCGGGTGAGGGGCTGCCACACAGCAGGCTTGTGGTTTCCTTTGTGTGTGACTTGTCTGTTGAGGGCAGAGCAAAGTACCGCAGTGGAAAGGTGCCAGGAAAGGTCAGAGAGGCCCGGCGAATGTGCACTGCAGTACTTTGCTCTGCCCTCAACAGGGCAGACAAAGTACATCTGCGCCGGAGCGTGAATACAAGAAGACGTCATCCTAAGAAGATGGGAAATCCCAGACCGGACCGCGACTCCCATCGGACCAGAACCAGACCGGGACGCCCCTGGGTGAGTATAAGGGTATGTGTCCACGTTCAGGATTGCATCAGGATTTGGTCAGGATTTTTCATCAGTATTTGTAAGCCAAAACCAGGAGTGGGTGATAAATGCAAAAGTGGAGCATATGTTTCTATTATACTTTTCCTCTAATTGTTCCACTCCTGGTTTTGGCTTACAAATACTGATGTAAAATCCTGACCAAATCCTGATGCAATCCTGAACGTGGACACATACCATAATCTAACCTCTTTTTCTCATCTTTCAGGTTACATCGGGGGCTTAGATGAGCCCCTGATGCCGGTGGGCTTAGCTCACCTTCGATTTTGGGGGTGACAGGTTCCCTTTAATGAACTGTGCGGTCACCCATGGTGACTGGACGGAGTAAGGTCCAGCATGTGTAGTGCTATATGAGTAGAGACATTGATACGGCGTACGGACACCCCCCGGGAACTTGTCAAGGAGGACTGGTGGGTGTAGTGTCTGAACTGTGAGCTACAGCCGTATATGTTGGTGCCTATTGTGTTCCACGAAGTGTAATGGACTGTGCATGACCAGGTTTATGACAGCATAATAAACCGCATGGACTGTTTAATAGAGAAAATTGTGCCTGTGTAACTGAATCCCATTGCTAAACGAAGTGTCCCCCAATACATTCAGTAAGTGCTATTTCACATGACATACAAGTGACATTAGCTCAAACACTTAATAATGGCCCCACACTGTAGGATGGGCTCCTCACCAGTCCTTACATTTTATAAATGCCAACCACACAGTATAATGCCCCCCACAGTAGTTACTACACTTTAGGATGGGCCCACCACTGTATGAGAACCTCCACAATAGTCCCCACACTTTATAATGGCCCCCACAATAGCTGTCACGCTGTATAATTGCCCCTACAGTATCCCACAAGCTGTGTAATGGCCCCCACAATAGCTGTCACGCTGTATAATTGCCCCTACAGTATCCCACAAGCTGTGTAATGGCCCCCACAATAGCTGTCACGCTGTATAATTGCCCCTACAGTATCCCACAAGCTGTGTAATGGCCCCCACAATAGCTGTCACGCTGTATAATTGCCCCTACAGTATCCCACAAGCTGTGTAATGGCCCCCACAATAGCTGCCACGCTTTATAATTGCCCTACAGTATCCCACAAACTGTATAATAGCCCCCACAAACTGTATAATGGCAACATAGAAGAATTCAGAAAAATATAACACAAGGAAACAGCCTTACCAACACCAGTCAGATCACAAATGCACAGGCAGAATGCAGAAGAGCCCACTATAAAGGCAGGGGCAGAACAGGTGCAAACTACGGATAAAAATAGCCACTCACACAACAACCAAATATGGAGGCGATGGCTGCCTAGAAGGAAAAAAAGCACACAAATGAGGCTTGAGTAGAACGCCAGTCACACAGATACGTGTGATGCACAGTGTGCGGCTTACAGCCAATTAATAACACCCATAATATTATGTCAGGCGGCTGTCCAGCACTAGATGTGTGAACCCAAGGACAGACGCCCCTGTACACCCAGCCAAAAAAAAGGGGGCCTGGCTGCATCCTGCAAAAAAATGGTTAAAAGTGCAATTTAAGATGAAAAAAATAATGCATCTGATAAATACATTAAATGAGGTATTGGTTGATATTTTGGAAAAATCGAGGGACGGACTAAACTGCATATTGGGATGATGGGATGATGGGCTGCAATACTAGACTCCACCACTAGATGGCAGCACATTTTACAAATGCAGCCCAGGAAATGACTTCTTGTAATGTAGCAAGAAGGGAATATGGGTATATCTATTGTTCTGTATGGGGATTATGGGTGAAATATCACAAATACACATGCCCAGGAACATACTTCATCTACTTCTGATAGGAATATGAGTATATCTATTGTTCTGTATGGGGATTATGGGTGAAATATCACAAATACACATGCTCAGGAACATACTTCATCTACTTCTGATAGGAATATGGGTATATCTATTGTTCTGTATGGGGATTATGGGTGAAATATCACAAATACACATGCTCAGGAACATACTTCATCTACTTCTGATAGGAATATGGGTATAATTATTGTTCTGTATGGGGATTATGGGTGAAATATCAAAAATACACATGCTCAGGAACATACTTCATCTACTTCTGATAGGAATATGGGTATAATTATTGTTCTGTATGGGGATTATGGGTGAAATATCACAAATACACATGCCCAGGAACATATTTCATCTACTTCTGATAGGAATATGAGTATAACTATTGTTCTGTATGGGGATTATGGGTGAAATATCACAAATACACATGCTCAGGAACATACTTCATCTACTTCTGATAGGAATATGGGTATAATTATTGTTCTGTATGGGGATTATGGGTGAAATATCACAAATACACATGCCCAGGAACATACTTCATCTACTTCTGATAGGAATATGGGTATATCTATTGATCTGTATGGGGATTATGGGTGAAATATCACAAATACACATGCCCAGGAACATACTTCATCTACTTCTGATAGGAATATGGGTATATCTATTGTTCTGTATGGGGATTATGGGTGAAATATAACAAATACACATGCCCAGGAACATATTTTATCATTATTTTAAGAACATATATATTTATCCCAAATAGTCATGCCCAGTACCACATTTTATGAATTTCCCATAATAATATGAATAGAATTATTCACCTCCATGGTAATTCAATGTGAAATATTATATTTACAGAGGCTAAATAATTTTGCAGCTTTGTTTGAAAAAATATCTTTAAAAACTTGTGGGCACCTAAGCTCCATAACAAATGAATACCTATATGTACATTTATATTACAGCGTCAAATAGGCTAAGTAATTTCCTTTTACAGCTTGGTAATTCTGCATTCAATAGCGCTGTAATAAGTCAGTATAGGCTGTTTATTGTCTCTATATGACGGCTTTTCATTAATATAGCGATAACAGTTTGAACTATTAATTTGAAAATATCTGCATTGATTTCCTGGACATATGCAGTGTTTATACGCTCAAAGATGCTGAAACAGGCCTGGAAAGACGGGTTTAACAAAGTTTTTGCTTTTTTTTTTTTTTTTCTTCAAGATTGTGAAAACTGTCTGAAGCATTGACTTGAAAATAGCTTTTGTGACTTTATTGATATATTTTGTGGTTGGACGTCAAGGTTGCTGAAATAAGCAAATAAAGGCTGATTTAAGAGACTTTTAACTGCTTATCTTCAGTACTGAAAAAAAGGCTTAAAGCTGACCTGTCATCACATTCAATGCCACCAAGCCGCAGCTATGGTGGCATAGCTGACAGGTCCAGCAGTGTGGACAGCCCTCTATCCGCCTACCTGGTGCCTCCGCACTAAAATATTACACTTTATTCCTCTCGACGGGCACCACTGGAAGCATGAAGTGTCTGTATCGGTCCGATGGAGTGTGAACAAATCTGCGCTATCTACAGTGCACTGCGTCATCAGTTGCTGGGCAGGAATTTTTTTACTGCCCAGCGACTGATGACGCGGCACAGCGCAGGGCTCAAGCACTGATTGGTTCACACTCCAAAACACCAACAGGACCACTTCTTGATTCCCGTTACGCGCGCCAAGGGGGCAATAAAGTTTAGTATTTCAATGAGGAGGCACCCAGGGAGGTGGACAAAGGTCTCTCCACACAGCTGGACCTGTCAACTATGCCACCATAGCTGCGGCTTGGTGGCATTGAATGTGATGACAGGTCCTCTTTAAAGCGTCGAGTTGAAAATAGCCTGTGTTTTCTTCGTGAAATTTAATACTTAGCTGCTCAATCGTGCATGGCGTGTACTGTCAACCAACAAACACCTTACCCCACTAATTTCACATAAAATGTAATGTGATATGATCATCAGATGTGGATGATTATATTATTGATTATTATCAATATTCATTTATATGGGGATTATGATTTGGATAACATGGCTACAAATCCCAACTCCCATATTTATCCTTTACCTGATAAAAATATCCAGTAGAGTCTCTTTTATCCAAGCTAAACGGGAGCAGAGGGTGCTTGGATTTGTGAAAAACTGGGATAACTCAAACAACTGAATAAAATGCCCCCCTTTGTATCCTGCTGTCCCGCTTTGGGTCTTCCTGTCCCTCTTGTATCCTTCTGTCCCTCTGAGTATCCTCCTTTTGTGTCATCCTACCTCTCTTTTATGTTCTACTGTCCGCTTTTGTCCATTTTTTGTGTCTAAAAGGGGAGCCCTGGGCAGCCGCCTGGATGCTTGGATAAAGCAGTAAATTGGCTGGCAAAGTGCTGTACAGTCATGGCCAAAAGTATTGAGAATGAGACAAATAGTAATTTTTCCAAAGTTTACTGCTTCATTTTTGTAATGGCAATTTGCATATACTCCTGAATGTCAAAGAGTGATCAGCTTAACAGCAATTACTGTACTTGCAAAGTCAATATTTGCCCAGAAAATGAACTTTAACCCCCAAAACACATTTCAACATCATTCCAGTCCTGCCTTAAAAGGAGCAGCTAACATTGATTTAGTGCTTGATCCATTAACACAGGTGTGGGTGTTGATGAGGACAGGGCTGGCGATCAATCAGTCATGATTAAGTAAGAATGACATCACTGGACACTTTAAAAGGAGGCTGGTGCTTGGTATCATTGTTTCTCTTCAGTTAACCATGGTTATCTCTAAAGAAACACGTGCAGCCATCATTGCACTGCACAAAAATGGCCTAACAGGGAAGAGTATCGCAGCTACAAAGATTGCACCTCAGTCAACAATCTATCGCCTCATCAAGAACTTCAAGGAGAGAGCTTCCATTGTTATCAAAAAGGCCTTATGGTGCCCAAGAAAGACCAGCAAGCGCCAGGACCGTATCTTAAAACTGATTCAGCTGCGGGATCGGACTACCAGCAGTGCCGAGCTTGCTCAGGAATGGCAGCAGGCTGGTATGAGTGCTTCTGCACGCACTGTGAGACTGCGGAGACTCTTTGAGCAAGGCCTGGTTTCAAGTAGGGCAGCAAAGAAGCCACTTCTCTCCAGAAAAAACATCAGGGACCAACTGATATTCTGCAAAAGGTTCAGGGAGTGGACTGCTGAGGACTGGGGCAAAGTCATTTTCTCTGATGAATCCCCTTTTCGATTGTTTGGGACATCTGGAAAACAGCTTATTCGGAGAAGAAGAGGTGAGCGATACCACCAGTCTTGTCTCATGCCAACTGTAAAGCATCCTGAAACCATTCATGTGTGGGGTTGCTTCTCAGCCAAGGGAATCGGCCTAAAAACACAGCCATGAATAAAGGATGGTACCAGAATGTCCTCCAAGAGCAACTTCTCCCAACCGTCCAAGAGCAGTTTGGCGCCCAACAATGCCTTTTCCAGCATGATGGAGCACCTTGCCATAAAGCAAAGGTGATAACTAAATGGCTCATGGAACAAAACAGAGATTTTGGGTCCATGGCCTGGAAACTCCCCAGATCTTAATCCCATTGAGAACTTGTGGTCAATCATCAAGAGACGGGTGGACAAACAATAACCAACAAATTCTGGCAAAATGCAAGCACTGATTATGCAAGAATGGACTGCTATCAGTCAGGATTTGGTCCAGAAGTTGATTGAGAGCATGCCAGGGAGAATTGCAGAGGTCTTGAAGAAGAAGGGTCAACACTGCAAATATTGACTTGCTGCATTAACTCATTCTAACTGTCAATATAACCTATTGGTACTCATAATATGATTGCAATTATATTTCTGTATGTGATATAAACATCAGACAAACACTAATAAAAACCAGAGGCCAGCAGATCATGTGAAAATATAATTTTGGTGTCATTCTCAAAACTTTTGGCC
The DNA here is from genome assembly GCF_032444005.1 of Ranitomeya imitator. NCBI lineage: Eukaryota > Metazoa > Chordata > Amphibia > Anura > Dendrobatidae > Ranitomeya > Ranitomeya imitator. Next base: position 205,219,077 of record NC_091288.1, read on the forward strand.
ATGACTGTATACGTTACCCTCATCTTTTTCCCACAGCCACACACAAAAAAAACAAAAAACAATATGAACAATATGAAGGTTTCCATTCCCATTCAAGTGAACCTGGATGGAAAACAGGCACATAAGATTCAATAATGCCTTGCCTACTGACGAAGAAGCAATACCGAGTCCTATATCAGACATGTGAACGTAAGCAGCATCATTTATTGTTCCATGAAAGCTATTTTGTTGGATTTGTTATGATGGCCTTCGTATTAACCTAGAGACCAGTATACACTAAAATACATGTTCCATTTCCAAATATTTTTGTTAAGATAAAACCTATTATTTTATTAAAAGTTATTTAAAAAAAATTCTATATATGTCCATTAAAAGTTATTGATGTCAACAAACCTAAGTAACCAATAAAATCCTGCAAAAGATCCAACATCCTATAAAGAACAATGTATTGAGAATAATATAGGTATATAAGCAAGAAGTATGGTGCAAGACTGCTCATCTCTATGACATGGCCGGCCTAATAAGGAGGTGGGAACACTGGGTCAAAGACCTATGATGCCAGGGCTCACATCTCCCAGGGGTGGGAGAAGTCAATGGACATGTAATCCTGTCAGATGCAAATAGGTTACAGGATCTGTATCTCCATAGCATTCTGACCATAGCCCCATATAGAATAATAAATATACCCATATTCTTACCGGAAGTTAATGAAATGTTTCATCATATTTTACCAATAATCAACATATAAAACAATAATTGTACACATACGTGTTCTTACCAGGAATTGATTGAATATGACACTGGGCATGTGTATTCATGATATATCACCTATAATCCCCATACAGAACAATAATTATACCCATATTCCTAGCAGAAGTAGATGAAGTATGTTCCTGGGCATGTGTATTTGTGATATTTCACCCATAATCCCCATACAGAACAATAATTATACACATATTCCTATCAGAAGTAGATGAAGTATGTTCCTGGGCATGTGTATTTGTGATATTTCACCCATAATCCCCATACAGAACAATAGATATACCCATATTCCTATCAGAAGTAGATGAAGTATGTTCCTGGGCATGTGTATTTGTGATATTTCACCCATAATCCCCATACAGATCAATAATTATACCCATATTCCTATCAGAAGTAGATGAAGTATGTTCCTGGGCATGTGTATTTGTGATATTTCACCCATAATCCCCATACAGAACAATAATTATACCCATATTCCTATCAGAAGTAGATGAAGTATGTTCCTGGGCATGTGTATTTGTGATATTTCACCCATAATCCCCATACAGAACAATAATTATACCCATATTCCTATCAGAAGTAGATGAAGTATGTTCCTGAGCATGTGTATTTGTGATATTTCACCCATAATCCCCATACAGAACAATAGATATACCCATATTCCTATCAGAAGTAGATGAAGTATGTTCCTGGGCATGTGTATTTGTGATATTTCACCCATAATCCCCATACAGATCAATAATTATACCCATATTCCTATCAGAAGTAGATGAAGTATGTTCCTGGGCATGTGTATTTGTGATATTTCACCCATAATCCCCATACAGATCAATAATTATACCCATATTCCTATCAGAAGTAGATGAAGTATGTTCCTGGGCATGTGTATTTGTGATATTTCACCCATAATCCCCATACAGGACAATAGATATACCCATATTCCTATGAGATGTTGATGAGATATATCACCAGGCGTGTGTAACCCGATATTCTACACATAATCCCATATAGTTACAATCTTTTTTCCCTGGTTCTATTATTAAACTTTAATCCAGCCCTGTGGATGTTCTGATTCATTTAAGTATTTCCATTGAATTCCCTTCTTGCTATATTACAAGAAGTCATTTCCTGGGCTGCATTTGTAAAATGTGCTGCCATCTAGTGGTGGAGTCTAGTATTGCAGCCCATCATCCCATCATCCCATCATCCCAATATGCAGTTTAGTCCGTCCCAAAAATCGATAAGCTCAAAATCCAAGGATCCTCATACTGATTTAAAAAACAGCAACATAGAAACATTTTTGCCGGATGAAGCCAGGACGGTATTGGGTTGTGAGCTTCAGCAACGTCTCTCTCCCTTCCCTCCAGTCTCTCTTATTTCCTCCTTTCTCCCTCATTCCTCCTGTCTCTTGATGTCTCCCGTCTCTCTCATCTTTCCTCCCGTCTCTCTCTCTCCTCTGTCTCTCTTTACCTCTTCTTTGTTAGGGACTAGAACGCAGTTGATTTTTGGAGGTCCCCGGAAGGGGCGGGGCCTCCCTAAGTCCAGTGAAGAGCTGATAGCAGGAAGCAGCTGACTTTCTTTCCTTCTTCCTTGCTGTCTCTGGCTCCGCCCCTCCCTGTAGCCCCGCCCCTCCCTGTAGCCCCGCCCCTCCCATGTGACCCCCACAGGCTGAGCTGTGAGGCTGTAGAGGAGGGAGCAGCTGTGAGGCGTCCTGTCTCCTCTGCTGACTGCAGGCTGTGGTGACTCCTGCTACACTGTGTCAGGGCTGCAGCACAGCGCCGAGCGCTATCTGTCAGGGGTCTGCACAGCGCCGAGCGCTATCTGTCAGGAGTCTGCACAGCGCCGAGCGCTATCTGTCAGGAGTCTGCACAGCGCCGAGCGCTATCTGTCAGGAGTCTGCACAGCGCCGAGCGCTATCTGTCAAGAGTCTGCACAGCACCGAGCGCTATCTGTCAAGAGTCTGCACAGCACCGAGCGCTATCTGTCAGGGATCTGCACAGCGCCGAGCGCTATCTGTCAGGAGTCTGGACAGCGCCGAGCGCTATCTGTTAGGACTCTGGACAGCGCCGAGCGCTATCTGTCAGGAGTCTGCACAACACCGAGCGCTATCTGTCAGGAGTCTGCACAGCACCGAGCGCTATCTGTCAGGACTCTGCACAGCGCCGAGCGCTATCTGTCAGGACTCTGCACAGCGCCGAGCGCTATCTGTCAGGAGTCTGCACAGCGCCGAGCGCTATCTGTCAAGAGTCTGCACAGCGCCGAGCGCTATCTGTCAAGAGTCTGCACAGCACCGAGCGCTGTCTGTCAAGAGTCTGCACAGCACCGAGCGCTATCTGTCAGGAGTCTGCACAGCGCCGAGCGCTATCTGTCAAGAGTCTGCACAGCACCGAGCGCTGTCTGTCAAGAGTCTGCACAGCACCGAGCGCTATCTGTCAGGAGTCTGCACAGCGCCGAGCGCTATCTGTCAGGAGTCTGCACAACACCGAGCGCTGTCTGTCAGGAGTCTGGACAGCGCCGAGCGCTATCTGTCAAGAGTCTGCACAGCGCCGAGCGCTGTCTGTCAAGAGTCTGCACAGCACCGAGCGCTATCTGTCAGGAGTCTGCACAGCGCCGAGCGCTATCTGTCAGGAGTCTGCACAGCGCCGAGCGCTATCTGTCAAGAGTCTGCACAGCACCGAGCGCTATCTGTCAAGAGTCTGCACAGCACCGAGCGCTGTCTGTCAAGAGTCTGCACTACACCGAGCGCTATCTGTCAGGGATCTGCACAGCGCCGAGCGCTATCTGTCAGGAGTCTGGACAGCGCCGAGCGCTATCTGTCAGGACTCTGGACAGCGCCGAGCGCTATCTGTCAGGAGTCTGCACAACACCGAGCGCTATCTGTCAGGAGTCTGCACAACACCGAGCGCTATCTGTCAGGGATCTGCACAGCACCGAGCGCTATCTGTCAGGACTCTGCACAGCGCCGAGCGCTATCTGTCAGGAGTCTGCACAGCGCCGAGCGCTATCTGTCAGGAGTCTGCACAGCGCCGAGCGCTATCTGTCAAGAGTCTGCACAGCGCCGAGCGCCATCTGTCAGGAGTCTGCACAGCGCCGAGCGCTATCTGTCAGGAGTCTGCACAGCGCCGAGCGCTATCTGTCAGGAGTCTGCACAGCGCCGAGCGCTATCTGTCAGGAGTCTGCACAGCGCCGAGCGCTATCTGTCAGGGGTCTGCACAGCGCCGAGCGCTATCTGTCAGGAGTCTGCACAGCGCCGAGCGCTATCTGTCAGGAGTCTGCACAGCGCCGAGCGCTATCTGTCAGGAGTCTGCACAGCGCCGAGCGCTATCTGTCAAGAGTCTGCACAGCGCCGAGCGCTATCTGTCAGGAGTCTGCACAGCACCGAGCGCTATCTGTCAAGAGTCTGCACAGCACCGAGCGCTATCTGTCAGGAGTCTGCACAGCGCTGAGCGCCATCTGTCAGGAGTCTGCACAGCGCTATCTGTCAGGAGTCTGCACAGCACCGAGCGCCATCTGTCAGGGGTCTGCACAGCGCCGAGCGCCATCTGTCAGGAGTCTGCACAGCACCGAGCGCCATCTGTCAGGGGTCTGCACAGCGCCGAGCGCCATCTGTCAGGAGTCTGCACAGCGCCGAGCGCTATCTGTCAGGAGTCTGCACAGCGCCGAGCGCTATCTGTCAAGAGTCTGCACAGCGCCGAGCGCTATCTGTCAGGAGTCTGCACAGCGCCGAGCGCTATCTGTCAGGAGTCTGCACAGCGCCGAGCGCTATCTGTCAAGAGTCTGCACAGCGCCGAGCGCTATCTGTCAGGGGTCTGCACAGCACCGAGCGCTATCTGTCAGGAGTCCGCACAGCGCCGAGCGCCATCTGTCAGGAGTCTGCACGGCGCCGAGCGCTATCTGTCAGGGGTCTACATGGCGCTGACCGCCATCTGTCAGGGGTCTGCACAGCGCCATCTGTCAGGGGTCTGCACAGCGCCGAGCGCTATCTGTCAGGGGTCTACATGGCGCTGAGCGCCATCTGTCAGGGGTCTGCACAGCGCCATCTGTCAGGGGTCTGCACAGCGCCGAGCGCTATCTGTCAGGGGTCTGCACAGCGCCGAGCGCTATCTGTCAGGGGTCTGCACAGCACCGAGCGCTATCTGTCAGGGCTCTGCACAGTGCACAGCAGGTCCGTATTTACAGCTCCTGTTGCCCGAGGTGAGGAAGAGCAGAATGGTGATGACTGTAGTCAATGACAGATCGCTGACGAGCTGCGGCGCTCCTGGGACATAGATGCTGCCCATGAGGAAAATGGGCTTCTTGTATTTTACTATGCACACAGGGGCATTCACAAGGGATTTCTGTCACCCGGGGCAAGAATTCATCTTGGCCCCCCCAACCAAGGACATATGCGATTTTCACATTTAGTCATGTACCCACGAGCTCCTCTCCCTAAGGGCTGTTTTCCACTTACGAGATACACGTCCGTGTCTTGCATGTGGAAACGAAGCTCTGGAGCCGGCACTGTGGAGCGGAGCATGCGGCTCCATGTGTTGCTATGCAGCCGCACGCTCCGCTCTAGAGTGCCGCCTCCAGAGCTTCGTTTCCACATGCGAGACACGGACGTGTATCTCGCAAGTGGAAAACAGCCCTAACGCTCTCAGTGATCAGTGAAAAACAGAGAAGCAGGAAGAGAAGCTCGTAGTCACAGAACCATAAGTATGAAAGTCGCATACGAGTGAAGTGTCCATGTGACGACTACTGGAACCTGCAGAGCTGAATCCTGACATCGCAAACTTCTGCATTCTCACAACGAAGGCACTGCACACTGTTAGGATTCTCCCTTGCCGGTCAGCGCAAGTGTGTGATTTGTATACCTCTGGCCACATTCCGACTAGACGTGCCCGGCCTCACTCAGTTCATTATCATTAAGTAAGGCCACACATGTCTAGTCAGCACGTGACCGCATGTATGTAAATCACCAGCACGAGAGAATCCTGACAGCGTGCAGTGCGCACTGTGAGAACTCAGAAGTCTGCAGTCACAAAGAATGACTGCAGACTCATTACAAACCTGGACATCCCCTTTAATGCTCCTAACAAATAAAAACATGAGAATTAATATCACAAATAACATTTACATCCAGGTACCTTATAGATGACGTCGTCTCTGGAGTCGTTCTTCTTTTTTTCAGCTTGTCCAGATCCCATGATGCGTTTTCTCATCCACAGCTCGTCGCTGCAGACCTCCATCTTCTCCGCTCTTTTGCAGAAAATCTCCACATGATGCCCTTAAAGATACAAGTGTTTTTAAAGTGCTCCTGAATAAAAATTTGCCCCATCCCCAAATTCTCCCCACACATAATAAATCCCCCTATCCCCACTCAAATTGTCCACACACATATTATTGTCCTTTAATGCTTACATGTAAGAGAAGAGAGCACTCACCAACCGCTGAAATAGTCCTTACTTTATTGTGGCATCACATCAAAATAGCAAGACAGCAGGGAGAAACTGTGGTTCCATAGACGACGGCCGTTTCGCGCTGATTGCGCTTCAACCGGTCTTAATAGTGACCTGTAGTGGGAAGATTTTTTTTATACATATCCGGTCTTGAGAAGTTACAACCCACTTTCACAGCGTCACTAAGGTAACGAAACTCCTACTAATCATAAAAACTTTAAAAACAATATAACAATACAGGGTGGAACACTAAACTTGCAACAATAAACGAGTACTGCAACAATAATTTACATTTGTTACAAAAAAACTGACATGTCGGCTCTTTCATTTAACCCTGTCGGGCCCGTGGAATTCACCCGCAGAATCCACCTGCCTTCTCTCCTTAACAGTAGCCTATGATGGTCACCTCCATGTTTTGGCTGAGAGACCTTCTCGATTCCCGCAAAGCGCAAACAAGTTGCATCACCTCCATGACTAGAGCGCATATGGTTAATAAGTCTAGGGACTCCATTGCCGGTACTAATGGATCTAAAGTGTTCCCTAAATCTGACAAACAACGGGCGAATGGTCTTCCCGATATAATAGAAACCACAAGGACAAAACAAGACATAAACGACATACGGTGTTTTACAGGATATAAAATCCTGTACCATATGACGAATAGGGCCAATTTGTAATCATTTCCCTGTTACATGATAGGTACAAAAACTACAGTGTCCGCACTTGAAGTTTCCCTGTGGAATCCCCGTTAAAAGCCAATTGTCTCTCTTGGATTCCACTCTATTGCGTACCAATATGTCTTTCAGATTTTTTCCCCTGCGGCAAGCAAAAAGCGGACCCTTACTCACTGGAGCTTTACAAGGATGCTTTACCAGATGCGAACTCGGCTTCAGGAAAATGGCCGCCGCGATCTCCATCTGCGCACGCGCGGCATCCCGCTGCTATTTTCCTGAAGCCCCGGGCAGCAGAGGACTCCATATGCGCACGCGCGGCCTCAGGAAGATGGCCGCCCCCACAGATCACCAGGGAAATAGCGCAGATCGCGCGTTTTTCCTTCTCCTGCCCAGTGGATTCAGAAGATGGGCATGCGCAAACCACTACGCCACCAACGGAAAGATATGCAAGATCTGGGGGAAGAAACAGCGATGTCGCCACGCCCATATGACCTGACCAACCTGATTGACAGGCGAAAACGGCGACTTTGGTAAGTTATTTCGGCAGCATAGGTGGGGAATCAGGGTACACAAAATACACTATAGTAACGCACAGCTCAGGCCCTATTTAACAGTTTTTATCTCGTACTGAAAAAACGGGGTGACAGGTTCCCTTTAAGGCTGGTTTCACATTTGCGTTTAAAAACGCAGCGTTTTAAACGCAAACGCATTTGGTGAAAAAACGCATTTAAACGCTGCGTTTTTTAGACGCATGCGTTTTTGCATGTTTTAATACAAACGCGTTTTGATGCGTTTACATGCGTTTTTTCCTGCGTTTGCGTTTTTGAAACGCATGATGAGAAGTGTGTGACAGCTGCCAATCATCAAAATCAACAAGAAAACCCACTATAAACAGTAATAGCTAGGGTTAGGATCCCTAGTAACCCTAGGGATCCTAACCCTAAGGGATCCTAACCCTAAGGGATCCTAACCCAAACCCTAAGGGATCCTAACCCTAAGGGATGCTAACCCTAAGGGATCCTAACCCTAAGGGATCCTAACCCAAACCCTAACCCTAAGGGATCCTAACCCAAACCCTAACCCTTAGGGTTGGGGGTTGGCTTATCAGTGTGTATTCTTGTGTTTTTCTATTAAAAAGCATGCGTTTAAAAACCCATGCAAACGCATGTGCTTAAAAACGCATGCGTTTACATAGACAGCAATACGTTTTTTTGCCGCAAAAAAACACATGCTTTTTTTGCGGCAAAAAACGCTGCTAGAAATTACTACATGTTACATTTCTGCAACAAAACGCATGCATAGAAACGACGCATGCGTCGGCAAAACGCATGCAAAAAAAGGCATGCGTTTTTAATGTTAAGTATAGGAAAAAAAACGCATGCTTTTTTTGCGCTAAAACGCAGTGGCAAAAAACGCAAATGTGAAACCAGCCTAAGTCCATTCCTCAGAGACTGCAAGCTGTTATAAAAGCCAGAGGTGGTGCAACAAAATACTAGTGATGTTTGGAGTGTTTATTTTGTTTGTTTGTTTCTCATGATTCCATAATTTTTTCCTCAGAATTGAGTGATTCCATAATTTTTCCCCTATGCTTGGTTAAAAAAAAGTAACCATTACTGACTACCACATTTTTTGTTCTTGATTTCTTTTAGTGTTTCTTAAAGCCAGAAAGTTGTCTTTTGAAATGACTTTAGTTTTGTGCCATGTCTGTGATCTGCTTTTTTTTCTACAAAATGAAACAACTGAATGAACATCCTCCAAGGCCGGTGATTCCATAATTTTTGCCAGGGGTTGTGCTACTAAAGTCTCAGTGCCACCATATCAGCTGTGAAGCATGGCGTCTGAAGGAGAAGACTGGACCCACCGGAGGATTCTCCAGTCCATCAATGAAGTCTATGGCTTCTAGAATTACACTGTAATTAGAACACTGCAGCGTTTCACAGTTAAACTTATGATGAAGCAAGACGGACCACCTGCAGTTCAGCCATCATGAATATTTAAATTACAAGTTTTTCACCATCCGAAAAAATGCTAATTTTAACCTAGTTACATAGGTTTCTTAAGGGAAACCTGTCACCAGGTTTTCCCCATATATAGTACCACCAGCACTTATTTGCCCTTATACACACCTTTCTAAAGTGCTGTACGTATGTCTCCAAGTCGCTGTGCATAATGTAAATAACTTCTTATATTCCCCTATGGGCTGTCCCGTGTTATGGATGTGGCTGGTCTTCATTCGGCGCAGTCCTCCTTCCCGTGGATGATGTGTCCTACATCATCCACACAACCTCTTCCATCACGCTTCTGTGCAGGAACACGTCTCTGCCCTGCCGAACACAAAACAAAGTACTGCAGAGCGTAGAAAGAAATCCGCCTGCGCCGGAGCGCGATGGAAGGCACTGTGTGGATGACGTAGGACGCGTAATCGACTCAAAGAAAGAAGGACGATGATAGAAGAGGAGGAGGCACCGGATTAAGACCAGCGAAACCCATTGGATGAAACCGCCCCGTAGGCAAGTCTAACATAATAGGGTTTTTTAGACATTATGAAGATTGGTATTCTAGAATATTGCATATATAAAGGCATACGGGTAGTACTCATACTTTATATGGGGGGGGAAGAAAACCATAATGATTGAATACCCTGTAGTAAATGAATAAACAGCAATAGTGCATGAAAATATAGGGTACTTAGTTAACACATTTTTTGATAAAAAGAAAAAAAAAATGCAAAAGCCATCCCACCACTTCACAGTGACCCTAATTGGGACATTTCCAATATTAAAAACCTTAATATATACATTGATGTGGTTTCCCTCGGTTGTGTGTCCACTAGTTGGGCCCAATCCTTCTCAGCATTTTTAGCACATGCTTGTCACTTGACAAAACGGTAAGGTTTTTAATATAAAGGTTAGGACTGTCCCAATTACGGTCACCGTCAAGTGGTCCGATGACAGTACATACTCACATTCCGATGTCTGTCACGTCCCCCGGCGTCAGCTTCCCTGCACTGACTGTCAGCGCCGGCCGTAAAGCAGAGCACAGCGGTGACGTCACCGCTTTGCTCTACTTTACGGCCGGCGCTGACACAGTCAAACAGTGCGGGAAGCTGACGGCGGGGGACATGACAGACATCGGAATGTGAGTATGTAGTGTTTTTTTTTTTTTACTTTTACAATGGTAACCAGGGTAAATATCGGGTTACTAAGCGCGGCCCTGCACTTAGTAACCCGATGTTTACCCTGGTTACCCGGGGACTTCGGCATCGTTGAAGACAGTTTCAACGATGCCGAAGTCGTTCCCCTGATCGTTGGTCGCTGGAGAGAGCTGTCTGTGTGACAGCTCCCCAGCGACCACACAACGACTTACCAACGATCACGGCCAGGTCGTATCGGTGGTCGTGATCGTTGGTAAGTAGGGTTGAGCGAAACGGGTCGAACATTTTCAAAAGTCGCCGACTTTTGGCTAAGTCGGGGTTTCATGAAACCCGATCCGACCCCTGTGCGGGGTCGGCCATGCGGTACGCGACTTTCGCGCCAAAGTCGCGTTTCAATGACGCGAAAAGCGCCATTTCTCAGCCAATGAAGGTAAACGCAGAGTGTGGGCAGCGTGATGACATAGGTCCTGGTCCCCACCATCTTAGAGAAGGGCATTGCAGTGATTGGCTTGCTGTCTGCGACGTCACAGGGGCTATAAAGAGGCGTTCCCGCCGACCGCCATCTTACTGCTGCTGATCTGAGCTTAGGGAGAGGTTGCTGCCGCTTTGTCAGAAGCAGGGATAGCGTTAGGCAGGGTCCATTAACCACAAAACCGCTTGTGCTGCAGCGATTTGCACTGTCCAACACCACCCTCGGTGTGCAGGGACAGTGGAAGTTTTTTTTTTTTTTTTTTTCCCCTCAGCGCTGTAGCTCATTGGGCTGCCCTAGAAGGCTCCCTGATAGCTGCATTGCTGTGTGTACGCCGCTGTGCAAACCAACTGCTTTTTTCAAAGCACAAATCCTCTTGTTCCTTCCTTTCTGCACAGCTATCTTTTTTGTTTGTCCACACTTTTTATTTCATTTGTGCATCAGTCCACTCCTTATTGCTGCCTGCCATACCTGGCTGAGATTACTGCAGGCAGGGAGATAGTAGCTGCCTGCCATACCTGGCTGAGATTACTGCAGGCAGGGAGATAGTAATTGTAGGACATTCCCTGTTTTTTTTTTTTTTTTTTTTTTGGTGGGAGATTAAGATTGGCAATTTGGCATTTCTGCTAGAGTGCCATCCCTGTGTGTGCCATCTCTCTCACATAGTGGGCCATAGAAAGCCTTTTCATTTTTCTGTATTTTTTTTTGTGGGGTGTATAAATTCTCCCTGATAAAAATACAGTGGGAGATTAATATTGGCCTTTGGGCTTGTGTGCCAGTCCTGAGTGTGCCATCTCTCTCACAAATAGTGGGCCATAGAAAGCCTATTTATTTTTTTTTTGGGTTTTATAAATTCTCCCTGAAAAAAAGGGAGATTAATATTGGCCTCTGGGCTTGTGTGCCAGTCCTGAGCGTGCCATCTGTGCCAGCCCTGAGCGTGCCATCTCTCTCACAAATAGTGGGCCATAGAAAGCCTATTTAATTTTTTTTTTTGTTTTATAAATTTTCCCTGAAAAAAGGGAGATTAATATTGGCCTCTGGGCTTGTGTGCCAGTTGTGAGCGTGCCATCTGTGCCAGTCCTGAGCGTGCCATCTCTCTCACAAATAGTGGGCCATAGAAAGCCTATTTAAATATTTTTTTGGTTTTATAAATTCTCCCAGAAAAAAAGGGAGATTAATATTGGCCTCTGGGCTTGTGTGCCAGTCCTGAGCGTGCCATCTGTGCCAGCCAGCCCTGAGCGTGCCATCTCTCTCACAAATAGTGGGCCATAGAAAGCCTATTTAATTTTTTTTTTTGTTTTATCAATTTTCCCTGAAAAAAGGGAGATTAATATTGGCCTCTGGGCTTGTGTGCCAGTTGTGAGCGTGCCATCTGTGCCAGTCCTGAGCGTGCCATCTCTCTCACAAATAGTGGGCCATAGAAAGCCTATTTAAATATTTTTTTGGTTTTATAAATTCTCCCAGAAAAAAAGGGAGATTAATATTGGCCTCTGGGCTTCTGTGCCAGTCCTGAGCGTGCCATCTGTGCCAGTCCTGAGCGTCCCATCTCTCTCACAAATAGTGGGCCATAGAAAGCCTATTTTATTTTTTTTTTGGGTTTTAGAAATTCTCCCTGAAAAAAGGGAGATTAATATTGGCCTCTGGGCTTGTGTGCCAGTTGTGAGCGTGCCATCTGTGCCAGTCCTGAGCGTGCCATCTCTCTCACAAATAGTGGGCCATAGAAAGCCTATTTAAATATTTTTTTGGTTTTATAAATTCTCCCAGAAAAAAAGGGAGATTAATATTGGCCTCTGGGCTTCTGTGCCAGTCCTGAGCGTGCCATCTGTGCCAGTCCTGAGCGTCCCATCTCTCTCACAAATAGTGGGCCATAGAAAGCCTATTTTATTTTTTTTTTGGGTTTCAGAAATTCTCCCTGGAAAAAAAAAGGGAGATTAATATTGCCCTTTGGGCTTGTGTGCCAGTACTAAGCGTTCCATCTCTCTCTCTCTCTCAGTCAGTGGGCCATAGAACGCATATTTTTGGTTTTATTTGTTTTCTAAATTCTCCCTGAAAAAATCATTTTATTTTATTTGGTTTCTAAATTCTTCCTGATAAAATCATATTTTTTTTATTATTTTTATTTCTAAAGTCTCCCTGAAAAAAAAAAAAAAAAAACAACCAAAAAAACAGTGGGAGATTAATATTGGCCTTTCTGCTTGTGTGCCAGTCTTGACTCCTGGGTGTGCCATCTCTCTCTCTCTCTCTCTCTCTCTCTCTCTCTCTCTCCAATTGTGGTCCATAGAAAGCCTATATTTTTTTTCCTTGATTTGGGTTCTAAAATCTACCAGAGAAAATAACTACATCAATCATTGGTAGAAAAATATTGGCCTCTGGGTTTGTGTGCCACTCCTGACTCCTGTGTGCGTCATCTCTCAGTCAGTGGGCCATAGAACGCCTATTTTTGGTTTTATTTGTTTTCTAAATTCTCCCTGAAAAAATCATTTTATTTTATTTGGTTTCTAAATTCTTCCTGATAAAATCATATTTTTTTTATTATTTTTTTTTCTAAAGTCTCCCTGAAAAAAAAAAAAAAAAACAGTGGGAGATTAATATTGGCCTTTCTGCTTGTGTGCCAGTCTTGACTCCTGGGTGCGTCATCTCTCAGTCAGTGGGCCATAGAACGCCTATTTTTGGTTTTATTTGTTTTATAAATTCTCCCTGAAAAAATCATTTTATTTTATTTGGTTTCTAAATTCTTCCTGATAAAATCATATTTTTTTTATTATTTTTTTTTCTAAAGTCTCCCTGAAAAAAAAAAAAAAAAAACAACCAAAAAAAACAGTGGGAGATTAATATTGGCCTTTCTGCTTGTGTGCCAGTCTTGACTCCTGGGTGCGTCATCTCTCAGTCAGTGGGCCATAGAACGCCTATTTTTGGTTTTATTTGTTTTATAAATTCTCCCTGAAAAAATCATTTTATTTTATTTGGTTTCTAAATTCTTCCTGATAAAATCATATTTTTTTTATTATTTTTTTTTCTAAAGTCTCCCTGAAAAAAAAAAAAAAAAAAACAACCAAAAAAAACAGTGGGAGATTAATATTGGCCTTTCTGCTTGTGTGCCAGTCTTGACTCCTGGGTGTGCCATCTCTCTCTCTCTCTCTCTCTCTCTCTCTCTCTCTCTCTCTCTCCAATTGTGGTCCATAGAAAGCCTATATTTTTTTTCCTTGATTTGGGTTCTAAAATCTACCAGAGAAAATAACTACATCAATCATTGGTAGAAAAATATTGGCCTCTGGGTTTGTGTGCCACTCCTGACTCCTGTGTGCGTCATCTCTCAGTCAGTGGGCCATAGAACGCCTATTTTTGTTTTTATTTGTTTTATAAATTCTCCCTGAAAAAATCATTTTATTTTATTTGGTTTCTAAATTCTTCCTGATAAAATCATATTTTTTTTATTATTTTTTTTTCTAAAGTCTCCCTGAAAAAAAAAAAACAAAAAAAAAACAGTGGGAGATTAATATTGGCCTTTCTGCTTGTGTGCCAGTCTTGACTCCTGGGTGTGCCATCTCTCTCTCTCTCTCTCTCCAATTGTGGTCCATAGAAAGCCTACATTTTTTTTCCTTGATTTGGGTTCCAAAATCTACCAGAGAAAATAACTCCATCAATCATTGGTAGAAAAATATTGGCCTCTGGGCTTGTGTGCCACTCCTGATTCCTGTGTGCGTCATCTCTCACTCAGTGGCCCATAGAAAGCATATAGTTTGTTACATTTGTTTTCTAAATTCTCCCTGCAAAAATCTATTTTTTTTTTTTTGGGGGGTTTCTAAAGTGTTCCTGAAAAAAATAAAAATAAAAAAAAAATAATAGTGTGACATTAATATTAACATTTGTGCTTCAGTGACAGTCCTGCGTGTGGGGCATCTCTCTAATTTGCAGCCACCAAAAAAAGAGTGTGTAACATTGGGCCTGATTTTCGCTGTGGTCTCACCAACCTGTAAAGGGGTAGCTAAATCATACTGAAGTTATAGCTCACCGTGTAAGTTGTGTGACTGCAACAAATAACGTTAGTTTGGTTACGTTTTTAAAACAATGAGGAAGTCTAGTGGAAGAGGTCGTGGCCGGGGGCGTTCATTGTCAGCTGGTAATGAGGGTAGTGGTAGTGGTGGAGCATCAGGTGGTCGTGGGGGAAAAAATATTGCACCTAAGTCTGGAGCTGTGGAGCCAGGTTCGTCGTCCGGCTACACAAGGCCTCGAACGCTCCCTTTTCTGGGATTAGGAAAACCGCTTTTAAAGCCGGAGCAGCAAGAGCAAGTTTTGGCTTATCTTGCTGACTCAGCCTCTAGCTCTTTTGCCTCATCTCGTGAAACTGGTAAAAGTAAAAGCAGCGCGTCGTTAGTGGATGTTCACGGTCAGGGACAAGTCACTTCCTTGTCCTCTTCAGCAAAAACAACAACAGAGAAGAATGCAGCAGGCGACACAACGGGTTACTCCATGGAGCTCTTTACACATACCGTCCCTGGCTTAGAAAGTGAAGCAGTTAACAGTCCATGCCCATTACAAATTGAATCTGACATGGAGTGCACTGACGCACAGCCACAGCCAGACTACTATGCTGGTCCTTTGACTCAGACCACAACATTGCCCTCGCAGGGTGCTGATCAAGAATCAGACCCTGATGAGACTATGTTGCCCCATCACGAACGCTATACCACCGAACGACACGGTGACACAGACGAAGTTGCGCAGGAGGTACAAGAAGAGTTATTAGATGACCCAGTTCTTGACCCCGATTGGCAGCCATTGGGGGAACAGGGTGCAGGCGGCAGCAGTTCTGAAGCAGAGGAGGAGGAGGGGCCGCAGCAGGCATCAACATCGCCACAGGTTCCATCTGCCGGGCCCGTATCTTGCCCAAAACGCGTGGCAAAGCCAAAACCTGGTGGAGGACAGCGTGGCCATCCGGTTAAAGCTCAGTCTGCAATGCCTGAAAAGGTATCCGATGCTAGAAAGAGTGCAGTCTGGCATTTTTTTAAACAACATCCAATTGATCAGCGCAAAGTCATCTGTCAAAAATGTTCTACTTCCTTAAGCAGAGGTCAGAATCTGAAAAGTCTCAATACTAGTTGCATGCATAGACATTTAACCACCATGCATTTGAAAGCTTGGACTAACTACCAAACGTCCCTTAAGGTTGTTGCACCCTCGGCCAATGAAGCTAGTCATCAACGCAACATCCCTTCCGGCAGTGTAGGACCACCATTTAGCGCACCACCTGCTGTATCTGTGCAGGTATCTTTGCCAGGCCAAAGCAGTCAGGGTCAGGGAATCACCAGTTTCGTAGTAGGAAACACTGCATCTAGGGCACCGGCGGCAACAATACCATCTCCCACCGTCTCTCAGTCTGCCATGTCCACCGGCACCCCCGCTAGTTCCACGATCTCCAGCTCTCCAGTCCAGCTCACCCTACATGAGACTATGGTTAGAAAAAGGAAATACTTAGCCTCGCATCCGCGTACACAGGGTTTGAACGCCCACATAGCTAGACTAATCTCGTTAGAGATGATGCCCTACCGGTTAGTTGAAAGCGAAGCTTTCAAAGACCTGATGGACTACGCTGTACCACGCTACGAGCTACCCAGTCGACACTTTTTTTCCAGAAAAGCCATCCCAGCCCTCCACCAGCATGTTAAAGAGCGCATCGTCCATGCACTCAGGCAATCTGTGAGCACAAAGGTGCACCTGACAACAGATGCATGGACCAGTAGGCATGGCCAGGGACGTTACGTGTCCATCACGGCACACTGGGTAAATGTGGTGGATTCAGGGTCCACAGGGGACAGCAAGTTTGGGACAGTTCTGCCTAGCCCACGGTCTAGTAAACAGTTGTCTGTAGCCGTTCGCACCCCCTCCTCCTCCTCCTCCTCGTCCTCCTGCAGAAGCAAGAGCTCGTCCACAGACCGCAGTCGCACAAACACTCCATCCGCACCTGCCACTGTTGCACACCAGGTCTCCCATTATGGGGCAGCTACTGGCATACGTCAGCAGGCTGTATTGGCTATGAAGTGTTTGGGCGACAATAGACACACCGCGGAAGTTCTGTCCGAGTTCTTGCAGCAAGAAACGCAGTCGTGGCTGGGCACTGTAGATCTTGAGGCAGGCAAGGTAGTGAGTGATAACGGAAGGAATTTCATGGCTGCCATCTCCCTTTCCCAACTGAAACACATTCCTTGCCTGGCTCACACCTTAAACCTGGTGGTGCAGTGCTTCCTGAAAAGTTATCCGGGGTTATCCGACCTGCTCCTCAAAGTGCGTGGACTTTGCGCACATATCCGCCGTTCGCCTGTACACTACAGCCGTATGCAGACCTATCAGCGTTCTTTGAACCTTCCCCAGCATCGCCTAATCATAGACGTTGCAACAAGGTGGAACTCAACACTGCACATGCTTCAGAGACTGTGCGAACAGAGGCGGGCTGTTATGTTTTTGTGGGAGGATACACATACACGGGCAGGCAGTAGGATGGCAGACATGGAGTTGTCAGGTGTGCAGTGGTCGAAGATTCAAGACATGTGTCAAGTCCTTCAGTGTTTTGAGGAATGCACACGGCTGGTTAGTGCAGACAACGCCATAATAAGCATGAGCATCCCCCTAATGCGTCTGCTGATGCAAAGTTTGACGCACATAAAGGATCAGGCGTCTGCACCAGAGGAAGAGGAAAGCCTTGATGACAGTCAGCGATTGTCTGGTCAGGGCAGTGTACATGACGAGGTACCGGGCGAAGAGGAGGTGGAGGATGAGGAGGATGATGGGGATGAGTATATTTTTAATGAGGAAGCTTTCCCGGGGGCACGGGAAATTGGTGGCGTGGCAAGGCCGGGTTCTGGTTTTTTGAGGGACACAAGTGACGTAGATTTGCCTGCAACTGCCCCTCAACCAAGCACAACCGCAGATTTGACAACGGGAACTTTGGCCCACATGGCGGATTATGCCTTGCGTATCCTCAAAAGGGACACACGCATTACAAAAATGATGAACGATGACGATTACTGGTTGGCCTGCCTCCTTGATCCTCGCTATAAAGGCAAATTGCAAAATATTATGCCACATGAGAACTTGGAACTAATATTAGCAACAAAACAATCAACTCTTGTTGACCGTTTGCTTCTGGCATTCCCTGCACACAGCGCCCGTGATCGTTCTCACACGAGCTCCAGGGGCCAGCAGACCAGAGGTGTTAGAGGGGCAGAAATCAGAAGTGGCGTTGGACAGAGGGGTTTTCTGACCAGGTTGTGGAGTGATTTTTCTATGACCGCAGACAGGACAGGTACT
Organism: Ranitomeya imitator; assembly: GCF_032444005.1. NCBI lineage: Eukaryota > Metazoa > Chordata > Amphibia > Anura > Dendrobatidae > Ranitomeya > Ranitomeya imitator. The sequence continues at coordinate 205,236,879 of NC_091288.1, forward strand.
GCAGCATCAATTCAAAGTGACAGGAGACAACATTTGTCCAGTATGGTTACAAACTATTTTTCATCCCTTATCGACGTTCTCCCTCAACCGTCATTCCCATTTGATTACTGGGCATCCAAATTAGACACCTGGCCAGAATTGGCAGAATATGCATTGCAGGAGCTTGCTTGCCCGGCAGCTAGTGTCCTATCAGAAAGAGTATTCAGTGCTGCAGGTTCAATACTAACAGAAAAAAGGACTCGTCTGGCTACCCAAAATGTAGATGATCTAACCTTCATTAAAATGAACCACAACTGGATTTCAAAATCTTTTGCCCCACCCTGCCCGGCTGACACCTAGCTTTCCTATGAAAAGGTCTTGCCTGTGGACTATTCTGAATGACTTTTCCAATCTCGTAATTTTCTTCACCTGATTGTCCAGCATACGACATGTTTCCACCTCACGAAATGGCCAAACTCCCCACACGGGGCCGTGCTATCGCCACTTTGCGCTTGGACCCTTGAGAGTGCTGTTTGTCTGAAGAGGTGGGTGTGGCCGCTTTTGGTCGACGGCACTGCCACTGGGTCCCTCATAGTACAATAAAGTGTCTCTGGCGGTGGTGGTGCGCACCCAACGTCAGACACACCGTTGTAATATGAGGGGCCCTGTGCCTGTACCGCCGGCCACAAGACAGTTCCCCCCCCCAGCTCAAACAGTGCTCTACCACTAGCAAAATTATCTCTCACAGCTTCACCAATGTGTAGTCTAGCCGCTGACATCCTTCAATGCCTGGCACTGACAATACCATTGTTTTGACATTTTTGTTATGTTAGGCCTTCGAAGCCTGTCTGCGGTCCCTTCTTTCTACAACTACTACACTGACCAGGCCACTGCTGGCCGTGTTACCCTGGAACCAATTTAAAAGTGCCTACAGTCAGCCCAATTTTGTTATGTTAGGCCTTCGAAGACTGTCTGCCGTCACTCCTTCCACTAGACTTCCACTGACCATACACTGCTGCCCATGTACCCCTGGAACCAATTTAAAGTGCCTACAGCCAGCCCAATTTTGTTATGTTAGGCCTTCGAAGCCTGTCTGCGGTCACTCCTTCCACTAGACTTCCACTGACCAGACCACTGCTGCCCGTGTACCCCTGGAACCAATTTAAAAGTGCCTACAGCCAGCCCAAGTTTGTTATGTTAGGCCTTGGAAGCCTGTCTGCGGTCACTCCTTCCACTAGACTTCCACTGACCAGACCACTGCTGCCCGTGTACCCCTGGAACCAATTTAAAAGTGCCTACAGCCAGCCCAAGTTTGTTATGTTAGGCCTTGGAAGCCTGTCTGCGGTCACTCCTTCCACTAGACTTCCACTGACCAGACCACTGCTGCCCGTGTACCCCTGGAACCAATTTAAAAGTGCCTACAGCCAGCCCAAGTTTGTTATGTTAGGCCTTGGAAGCCTGTCTGCGGTCACTCCTTCCACTAGACTTCCACTGACCAGACCACTGCTGCCCGTGTACCCCTGGAACCAATTTAAAAGTGCCTACAGCCAGCCCAAGTTTGTTATGTTAGGCCTTGGAAGCCTGTCTGCGGTCACTCCTTCCACTAGACTTCCACTGACCAGACCACTGCTGCCCGTGTACCCCTGGAACCAATTTAAAAGTGCCTACAGCCAGCCCAAGTTTGTTATGTTAGGCCTTGGAAGCCTGTCTGCGGTCACTCCTTCCACTAGACTTCCACTGACCAGACCACTGCTGCCCGTGTACCCCTGGAACCAATTTAAAAGTGCCTACAGCCAGCCCAAGTTTGTTATGTTAGGCCTTCTAAGCCTGTCTGCGGTCCATTCTTTCAACTACTACTACACTGACCAGGTCACTGCTGCCCGTGTACCCCTGGAACCAATTTAAAATTGCCTACAGCCAGCCCAATTTTTTTATTTTAGGCCTTCGATGCCTGTCTGCGGTCCATTCTTTCAACTACTACTACACTGACCAGGTCACTGCTGTCCGTGTACCCCTGGAACCAATTTAAAATTGCCTACAGCCATGTGTTATTATTTTAGGCCTTCGATGCCTGTCTGCGGTCACTCCTTCCACTAGGCCTCCACTGACCACACCACTGCTGTCCGTGTACCCCTGGAACCAATTTAAAATTGCCTACAGCCATGTGTTATTATTTTAGGCCTTCGATGCCTGTCTGCGGTCACTCCTTCCACTAGGCCTCCACTGACCACACCACTGCTGTCCGTGTACCCCTGGAACCAATTTAAAATTGCCTACAGCCAGCCCAATTTTTTTATTTTAGGCCTTCGATGCCTGTCTGCGGTCCATTCTTTCAACTACTACTACACTGACCAGGTCACTGCTGTCCGTGTACCCCTGGAACCAATTTAAAATTGCCTACAGCCATGTGTTATTATTTTAGGCCTTCGATGCCTGTCTGCGGTCACTCCTTCCACTAGGCCTCCACTGACCACACCACTGCTGTCCGTGTACCCCTGGAACCAATTTAAAATTGCCTACAGCCATGTGTTATTATTTTAGGCCTTCGATGCCTGTCTGCGGTCACTCCTTCCACTAGGCCTCCACTGACCACACCACTGCTGTCCGTGTACCCCTGGAACCAATTTAAAATTGCCTACAGCCAGCCCAATTTTTTTATTTTAGGCCTTCGATGCCTGTCTGCGGTCCATTCTTTCAACTACTACTACACTGACCAGGTCACTGCTGTCCGTGTACCCCTGTAACCAATTTAAAATTGCCTACAGCCATGTGTTATTATTTTAGGCATTCGATGCCTGTCTGCGGTCCATTTTTTCAACTACTACTACACTGACCAGGTCACTGCTGCCCGTGTACCCCTGGAACCAATTTAAAATTGCCTACAGCCATGTGTTATTATTTTAGGCCTTCGATGCCTGTCTGCGGTCACTCCTTCCACTAGGCCTCCACTGACCACACCACTGCTGCCCGTGTACCCCTGGAACCAATTTAAAATTGCCTACAGCCAGCCCAATTTTTTTATTTTAGGCCTTCGATGCCTGTCTGCGGTCCATTCTTTCAACTACTACTACACTGACCAGGTCACTGCTGCCCGTGTACCCCTGGAACCAATTTAAAATTGCCTACAGCCATGTGTTATTATTTTAGGCCTTCGATGCCTGTCTGCGGTCACTCCTTCCACTAGGCCTCCACTGACCACACCACTGCTGTCCGTGTACCCCTGGAACCAATTTAAAATTGCCTACAGCCATGTGTTATTATTTTAGGCCTTCGATGCCTGTCTGCGGTCCATTCTTTCAACTACTACTACACTGACCAGGGCACTGCTGGCCGTGTACCCCTGGAACCAACATCAGAAAATATAAAAATAAGTATTTTGCTTATAAAAAAGAAAATACTGGTGAGATATCAAATGCAGACATTTTAACATTAAAAACAAACACACAACTCTAATCTGGTACAGTACTAAAAATGGCCACCAGCTACAATTACTTTCTCCTGCAAGTAGTTAACTGAAAGTTTTTTTAAATTGAAAACACACATATGGCATCCACCGAGTGTTGTCCTGTCGCGTCTTCTTTATATTATTGCCGAGAAGATGCAAAATAATGAAAATAATAAAATCATTAATTACCAAAATAATAGAGAAAGTCAACACCACATTGCAAATAAACATTCATTCCAAATAAAGAAGCAGGGCGCGTCCGAGGGTGAGTATATACCTAATAAGAATATAATCACCCTCGGACGCGCAATGCTTATTTCCAACAGCCTTCCTTCCTAAGAATCAGCCCTTCCGTCGTGTAGAGAGACGTTGTGTTACACTCCAAGGTGTTCCCCAGGTTGCCTTTCCTGAGCTTCGATCTTCCGGCTCTCGTTTAGTAGTTCTTGGAAACTACTCTGCATTAGGCCTTCAAATTGGGTATGGGGTGTAGAGAGATGGTGTGTTCCACTCCAAGGTGTTCCCCAGGTTGCCTTTCCTGAGCTTCGATCTTCCGGCTCTCGTTTAGTAGTTGTTGGAAACTACGCTGCATTAGGCCTTCAAATTGGGTATGGGGTGTAGCGAGAGGGTGTGTTACACTCCAAGGTGTTCCCCAGGTTGCCTTTCCTGAGCTTCGATCTTCCGGCTCTCGTTTAGTAGTTCTTGGAAACTACACTGCATTAGGCCTTCAAATTGGGTATGGGGTGTAGAGAGAGGGTGTGTTACACTCCAAGGTGTTCCCCAGGTTGCCTTTCCTGAGCTTCGATATTCCGGCTCTCGTTTAGTAGTTGTCGGAAACTACGCTGCATTAGGCCTACAAATTGGGTATGGGGCGTAGAGAGAGGGTGTGTTACACTCCAAGGTGTTCCCCAGGTTGCCTTTCCTGAGCTTCGATATTCCGGCTCTCGTTTAGTAGTTGTCGGAAACTACGCTGCATTAGGCCTACAAATTGGGTATGGGGTGTAGAGAGAGGGTGTGTTACACTCCAAGGTGTTCCCCAGGTTGCCTTTCCTGAGCTTCGATCTTCATGCTCTCGTTTAGTAGTTGTCGGAAACTACGCTGCATTAGGCCTACAAATTGGGTATGGGGTGTAGAGAGAGGGTTTGTTACACTCCAAGGTGTTCCCCAGGTTGCCTTTCCTGAGCTTCGATCTTCCGGCTCTCGTTTAGTAGTTGTTGGAAACTACGCTGCATTAGGCCTTCAAATTGGGTATGGGGTGTAGCGAGAGGGTGTGTTACACTCCAAGGTGTTCCCCAGGTTGCCTTTCCTGAGCTTCGATCTTCCGGCTCTCGTTTAGTAGTTCTTGGAAACTACACTGCATTAGGCCTTCAAATTGGGTATGGGGTGTAGAGAGAGGGTGTGTTACACTCTAAGGTGTTCCCCAGGTTTCCTTGCCATTGCTTCGGTCTTCCGACTCTCGTTTAGTAGTTGTAGAAAAGTACACTGCATTAGGCCATACAAAATGGGTATGGGGTGGAGAGAGATGGTGTGTTACACTCCAAGGTGTTCCCCAGGTTGCCTTTCCTGAGCTTCTATCTTCAGGCTCTCATTAAATTGTGGTTAAATGGAACAACTGCATTTGGCGTACTAGTTGGTTTGGGGCCTACTATCGGTGTCTGCCACTCCTTGCTGTTCTCCTCCACTGAACAAAGCTGTGCCGCCTGTTTACTACGGTTGCCAATTTTGAACTGCATTTCGACTACTTACTGATTTGGCCCTACTCTCTGTGTCAGCCTCTCATTCCAGTTGTCCTCCACTGCAATGCCCCCTGGTTATTCCTGTGTTACCAATTTTGAACTGCATTTAGCCCACTTTCTTCTTTGGGCCTATATCTGTGTTTCCACTTCATCGTGCCCATTGCCCAGCCAGTGATAGATGAGTCTGCTGGTACATTGACCCATAACGCAACATTCCCCGTGCACGCTACACAACAACATTGTGACCCTGCTGAAAGTCAGGTTGCTCTTCCCGCATACCATACCACCTTACACGGGGACAAAGAGGAAGGTGCAGATGAAAGTGCAGGTTCCTTCATCAGGTGGGGGGAGGAATACTAGTTGGCGACGTCACTGGCACAGGGCCTCTCATAGTACGCAAAAGTGTTGCTGCCGGTGGGAGGCGCCCCCGCCGTGCAAACACACCGCTGTACTTTGAGGGGCCCTGTGCCAGTGCCAATGCCAACGAGTGGGCCCCCCCTGCTTGCTCAGGTTCACAGCACTTGCAAAGTTGAAATACTTACCTCTCCCTGCTCCACTGCCGTGACGTGGTCCAGATTTCCTGGGCCCACTAATTACTTGAACCAGCCCTACCCCCCACAACTTTAGCCAAATGACCCCCAATTTCAAATGCCTTCCAATTATTATAAGGTAAATTACGCTTGACAAGCTTCATTAAGAAGAATGGATGGTTTTGACATTAAAATGGCCACTCTAGGTGTTTTCCTGGCCCCCACTCACTGCCGACTATGCTGCCCCATTGACTTGCATTGGGTTTCGTGTTTCGGTCGATCCCGACTTTACGTCATAATCGGCCGATTTCACTCGACCCGACTTTGGACATAGTCGGGTTTCGCAAAACCCGGCTCGACTCTAAAAAGGTCAAGGTCGCTCAACTCTATTGGTAAGTCGTTTAGTGTAACGGTACCTTTACAGTGTTTTTTGTCCAGCTCTCTACTCTCTTTGATCTTATTTATATAGTGGTTGAGATCTCATTAGGGCTGGCAGCACACCATTCACTTTCTTGGAGTTTTGCAATGTGCTCACTTGTATACTCAAATTTTGCATTATTCTATTGATGAGTGCATTCACATTGTAAAGTATTTTTGTGTATTATTATGCTTTATTGTGGTTTGTGTCCTGGGGAGGACCATATTTGGTCGGGTTTTCTTTGTCAGTGATTTTGGCTTTTTAAATGTTTTTATACTGTGGTGTATATTTGCTTTTTTGTATCCTATTGAATAAAATCTGTTTTTTAAGGAGATCCCTATTTGTATACATACTCTTTGCTCATTGATGCTTTTCCATGCATGTTTTTGTATGCATAAGGTTGATCCCTTAACATTACTTGTCTTGTGGTGCCCGCAACATTTTCTTATACTGGTGATGAAGATGGTCATGGAATAACCTGGACGCAGACTTTCGGGCGGGTGGCAGGTAACAGATTAGTCTTCCCTCCCTACTCTAGCTGGCTCTGGGGGGTGAAAGGGTAGGGGTTTAATGGCAAGGACTGTCCGCCAGGGAACCCCAAACACTCTTGATGTGTTACAGCCCTGCCTTGTAGACCACAGTTGATGCGGTAGAGATAATTCTAGGTGGGAGATCAGAGTGACAATTCCACTCTTTCCCCCTCAAAAGCCCTATCCGAAAGAAAAAGGGAAATCATTAATAAAAAAAACAAAAACCTAGGGCAGATACCGGCCTGGAGTGTCTAGACACACGTGTCCGCCTCCTACTGACACTAAGCTAAAACGGATTAGCTTCGTGCCAGTTGGTAGTGTACTCTCCTCTATGGGAAGGGGGGGGGCCGGGGGGTTGACCTACATTTTTTTTTGCATAGCATAATCAGCATACACCCATGGATTTTGTGTGCTCCAGTGAAGCATTAACCACCCTGAACACCAACCAGAGGGCCGCATGGCATAACCCCCCCACACACACCAACCAGAGGGACACACAGCATAACTCCCTCTCCCAATCATAAATCTCCACCTCATACTAATCAGTGGACCTCACAGGATAAACTCAACAAAGCCCAAACACCCCCTCCACCCACCAAGCGTAAATCCCCATCAAAATCTCCCCCGCCCCAAGCATAAACCCCCATCGGAAGCCCCCCAGCTTAACCCCCCCTTTCAAAGGCCCCCCACTGCATCAACCCCATTGGACATCCACCCCCAAGCATAAAACCCCGTCGGGAGCCAGCCTAGCTCAAACCCCCCATTGGACGCCCCCCACAGCATCAACCCCATCAGACATCCACCCCACCAAGCATAAACCCCATCGGATGTCTACCCCCAAGCATTGGTCACATACGCATAAAGCCTCTATCGGACCATCTCACCAACCCCCTTAAACATAAACCCCATCGGATGGCCACCCCCTTAAGCATAAACCCCAATCGGACATCTACCCCCTTGAGCATAAACTCCCATCGGACATCCACCCCCCTTAAGCATAAGCCCCAACGGATGTCCAACCCCCTTAAGCATAAACCCCCATCGGACATCCACCCCCTTAAGCATAATCCTCCAGACGCCCCCAAGCGTAACCCCTCACCAGATGGCACCTCTCCCCCAACCATAAACCCCTACCAGTCAAGCGTCTGCCTCAAAAACAATCCCCCCTTCAAATTACAACAGATACAGACGGGCCCTTCCCTGAGCATAAGCCCCGTTGCCAAGAATCAAGTCCCCAAGATACTCAGACATCACGATTGTGCAAGACACCGCAAGCTTACATTACCTTCCCTTGGGAGGCCAAACAGACCCCACAAGCATGCAATAATCTGCCTGGGACCCCATCCAGATCCCGCAAGCGTGCATTAACTTTTGACAGGAGCCCACCAGACCCCACAAGTGTACATTAACCCCCCCCCCCACCCCACCTCCGGGAGCCCAGCCAGACCTCGAAAGAGTGCATAAACCCCCCAGGGCCCAACCAGATCCCTCAAGAGTGCATTCGACCCACTCCATCCATTATATAGAGATTTGTTCTATATTTTACGATACTGTTGCAAACCAAATATTATGTTTGTAATTAATACTGTTACCTCTCTGTGACTTGTTTTAATTCTATTGTTCTCTTGTTAATCCAGTAATATAGTATGCTATGTTACACTCCACTTTGGGTACGCAACTACTCAATAGGATTACCCCTCTTTTACAATTGCGTTGTCCAATTCTTTTTCCAGGGACGCTAGACCATAACTAGATCCACTCTCTCGTTTACCCGTACCGCATTCCCTACATTATAAACATCCTTATCCAAAATCCTGGTGTTTGACTACTCCTAAGTCAGTTGACTTATATATCCAGCTCACCTTGACCCACCTCACTCTTATACACCCCCTGCATCTAATTTTACTTATTATATATTATATTGCGTTGTCCCTAACAATTCCACATGACCCCACAGTGTTTTTACACACTGCCGCTCAGCACGTCGTGCTTAGCCAATGTTAAAGTTACCCCTTTTTCCCCTATAAGTTTCTCCTATCCTACTCAAACTACATGTACTGTATTGTTCCGTCTACCCAATCTCCCATTCCTACTACTTGCCCGAGTGAATTCCACCAATTTAGTCCATTCCATATTAATACCTCCACTTTTACCTACAAACCATGATTAACAGCTATCAAAGGTGTGTCTAACATCTTTTCACCATGCCACTAACAATCTTATCACACAACGTGCGAGGCCTCAATTCTCCGCACAAACGCACTAAGGCCTTCCGCTACTACAGATCTCAACAAGCAGACGTGGTATGTCTCCAAGAGACACACTTCTCAACTAGCTCTTACCCCAAGTTTATGTCCACCTCTTACCCGCTTTTTTATTTAGGGAATGCCCCAAACAAAACCAAACGTGTCGCTATCTGCTTTAAAAAAATCCGTTCCCTTCGTTTTTAAATCCTCGGTCGTAGACAAAGAAGGCCGTTATTTAATGGTGACGGGCTCAATTTCAGATGAATTGGTGACTATTGTTTCCTACTACGCTCCTAACACTCATCAAGCTGCCTTTTTTTCCCAATTATTGGAACTAGTTTCCGAACATGCCCAAGGGACCACACTATTATGCGGGACTCCAACTGTATACTTAAAGCCAGCCTTGACAAGTCCACAAGCCCTCAATCCCCTACTCCCTCGCCGTCATATTCTTCTGCAGACTCAGCTGCCCTTAACAAGCTCCTCTCCCAACATCATTGGGTGGACTTATGGAGAGACTTGCATCCCTCAGTTAAAGACTATACTTATTTCTCCTCACGTCACTTAGTGTACACTAGAATTGACCATATCTTTGTGCATCCACCCTTTATTCCAAATGTGTCAAATATTTCTATTCAATCCACTCCATGGTCAGATCACTCTCCAATTCAATTCACATGCTCTACACTTCACCCACAGCCCCGATCATCAACTAGACTCTGAACGATTCATTGCTCTCTTACCCTGATATTGATCAAAAACTGAAAAATCACCTTGATGATTACTTCTCCTTGAATCAACATTCAGTTTCCTCGCCATTCTCCCTATGGGAAGCACATAAAGCAGTGCTAAGAAGCTTCTGCATTCAAGAGGCCTCTCGCAAGAAAAAAGACAGATGTGCAAGGGTAGCTGAATTAGAGAGCAAGGTATCAGTTTTAGAGTCCCGGATGAAGAACATACCCTCACCTGCTGCGTACAAAGACGCCCACGCTCGTACAGAACTTGACCTCTGTCTTTCTGAGAACGCGGACCGGGCCATACGTTGGTCGCAACAACGTTTACCTTAATAATAAGAATAATTCTAACTTAGCTCGCCGCTTAAAATGCCTACCCCTACCCCGTCCCCCCATACGTTTACGTACAGCTTCGGGCATTACATCCAACCCACAACAGATTACTCATATGTTCCAACAACAACTTAGGCAGTTATATAACGTCTCTACCACTATAAACTCAGAAACGTTAAGATGCTTTTTTAGATTCTACCCCCCTCCCAGCCCTAGCTCTAACATGATCAAACTTCTAAATCAAGCCATTACTCCTAGTGAAATAGAACTAACTATTCAGGACTTGAAAATTAATAAAAAAACAGGTCCCGACGGATTTACGGCACTCTATTATAAAAAATACGCATCAGTACTAATTCCCCACCTCACTATTTTAACTTTTTAAATTACGGTAACAAACCAGGAGGAGCCTCTTTAATGGCCACTATATCCATGATACCAAACTCAGACCACTTACTCTGGTCTAAATTATAGACCAATATCCCTTATTAACATAGACCTTAAAATACTAGCTAAAATTCTATCTCAGCGTTTGAACTCAGCTTTGGGAACTCTAATACAGAGATCAAGTAGGCTTTGTTCCTTGTAGACAAGCCTCAGACAACATACGGAGGGTCTCCCACCTGCTGCACCTCTGCAAACAGCGCAACATATCAAGCATGTTACTGTCACTGGATATTAAAAAAAGCCTTTGACTCCATTTCTTGGCCTTATCTGTTTGCGGTCTTGCGGAAGTGGAAGTTCCCTGACCACTTTCTTTCTTGGATTCACGCTCTTTACAGCTCCCCATCCGCTTACATACGCTACAATGGCTTTTCCCCATTAGTAGAGGCACTCGGCAAGGATGCCCTCTTTCGTCCTTATTATTCCTCTTGGCATTCGAACCATTGGCTATTCATCTTCGCCTCAACTCTAATATACAGGGTGTAAAAATAGCATCAGTTTCTCACAAGCTCTTTTTGTTCGCCGATTATATGCTACTTCTTCTATCAACCCCTCAGACATCCTTGCCGGCCCTACTTCAAACGCTTAGTAATTTTGAATCTATCTCTGGTCTCCAGGTTAATCCTTTAAAATCTTATGCCATGAATATATCCCTCCCTTCACCTATTGTTTAACAGCTCCAACACGACTTTCCATTTCAATGGGCCACTAACCATCTGGATTACCTAGGGGTGAAACTGACTGCAAGTTTAGACTCCCTTTATGCAGCCAATTATCCTAACATGCTCCGCAAACTCCGTCTACTACTTCAGTCATGGGAGAAGGTACAAGAGTGCATTCGACCCCCAGGGCCCAACCAGGTCCCACAAGAGTGTATTAACTATCCCCCCACCCGAAGCCCAACCTGACCCCGCAAGCGTGCATTAATCCCCCTGGGGCCCAACCAAACTCCGCAAGCGTGCACTAACCCCCCCCCCCCCGGTGCCCAACCAGACCCCTAGACCCCTCAAGCTTGCATTAACCCAGGGAGCCCACCAGACCTCGCAAGCATACATTAACCCCCTGGGAGCCCACAAGCGTGCATTAATCTCCCCACGGAAGCCCAATGAGATCTGACAAGCATGCATTAATCCCCCTGGGAGTCCAACCAGGCCCCACAAGCATGCATTAACCCCCCCAAAGCTCCCAGATCAAACATTAACCCCCCAAATATCAAGCCCCTTCAACCAAAAATCTAAGAGATCAACCCGTTAATTAATGAACACTCCTGTTTGTCAATAACGAATGACCTGACTTCGCTCCCTGCAGCCGACAGACGTCGACATCAGACTGCTGAGACAAATGGCTAATTGCAGCTTCTCTTCCTGCCTTTGCTAGGTCAGAACACGCCCCCGGAAATGACATCAAACCTGGAAGCAACCTATAATTTCTAGTGTCTACTAAGTAGGTACACCCCTGCAACTGCACCCTCATAGGTCAAACAATCAGCCAATCGCTGCCCATTCCTACCTGAACTAAATTCCCTTGCAACAGCCACGTCACTGGTCAAATCATCACCTAATTATTAGTTGTTTAGTGTAGCGACAGATTGTCTTTCCACCAACCAAGGGAAAGTCCAGACCTTCTGTGGCGGGAAACTTTCTCACCAAAAACTGTCCTAAAGGAAATAACAAGATCCCACTAGGTGACCATTAACCCCATGCAGATCCTTTCTTATTACCTTGGATCCCTTCAATTATCAGTTGTCAGCAGGTTCGTATTTACGGCTTCTGTTGCCCGAGGTGAGGAAGAGCAGAATCATGATGACTGTAGTCAATGAGATCGCTAACAAGCTGCGGCGCTCCTGGGACATAGATGCTGCCCATGAGGAAAATGGGCTTCTTGTATTTTACTCTGCACACAGGGGCATTCACAAGGGATGGGTCAGGGGTAGATGAAGCCTGTAATGATCGGCAGTTTTGTAGGTGTCCGGTACATTTATACATCGGACTCTCTCACGTCAGTATTTACATAGTGATTTGTTTTAACGGTTGCTAAAAATAACAAAAAAAAAAAAAAAAAAGCGCATGCTCTCCTGCGCCCATCAAAAATTATCTTCTTCACACACTTGGGGTTTTCCTCAAACGTTCTCGCAGCTTCAACTCATGAGGCCGCAGTCTACTGGCATTAATGGTAGTTGCGAAGAGTTTGTCTCGTCAGCCTTCACAGCCGAGGGTGAAGTGCAAAGGCCCTGACGGAGAGTGCAGGGAAGAGTAAAGCCAGCCGTGCTGCTTGTCCCAGCTTTCAATTTAGTGTGTATAATATATATAAATACATACATACATACATATATATATATACACACACACAAACGCTTCTCATTCTTATTGATATTTATTGTATGTATTCTATATTACTGTATATTGTATTTCAATTATTATTTTTCAATGTCCATGTATATGTGACGCGGACAAGCCTTGAGGTTGGGTAGTCAAGAGGTCCATGGTCAGATACCAAGAGGGCTCGTCATAAATGGAGGGGAAAGGCAAAGGCGTAGTCATGTCACGGTCCGAGATCAGAATTTTGGGAATGTAGCAGATCAAGACAAAAGGGCAAGGCAAACGGATGCTCAAAGACAGGTTCCCAGGTCGGACAACAAAACTGAAATACAAATACTGAGCAAGCACACAATACTTGAGCTAAGCTACAACTTGCACTATTTGGAGGCAGAGACAGCTAAATAGCCAGGTAATGGCTCAAATAGAAGACACATGGAGGAAGCCCCGGCATGCCCCAGCCCTGACAGGACTGAACTTTCAACACAATGCTCAGCATGTCCCAGCCTCCGATTGGACGACTGAGCTGTCCATCACCATTCTGGCAGCTCAGCACGCTCGTCCTAGATTGGACAGCTGAACTGTTACTCACTGCTTCCAAACACACTAATAGACTGAATCGTGACAGTACATTTCTCTCTTGGTATTTCCCCCACCAACTTTTTCCTCCTCCTTTGCACTGTTACAGTTTGTCATATTTAGCATTTTACATTTTTGTATTTTTTATTTATCCTACACAACACTGCCATATTTCCTTATCCCTCTCCCTTTTTTCCCTTCCCCTCTTCCTCCATTGACAATAACTCCCCTGCCCTCACTTCCCCTTCATTAGTTTCACTTTGAGCATAATATTACTGGCAATGTGCCACTTGCCTCCCACGGAACACATATTTACACACTAGTTTTTGTCCTTTTTTTTTTCCAAAACCTTTTTTAAAAATGTTGTTTCACTTTTTTATTTATTGATTTTTATTTCAGTATTTTTTTTATACTTGTTTTTTTATTCTCAATTTTTTTTTTCTGCACACATTCTGTGCACTCATATCCTTACCTTTATGTACTGTGCACTTTTATTGCTTATTTATGCACAAAATAACACTCCTTCACGTCATCTGTCTTTCACATTATTTTTATTCAAGTATTTTTATATAGTCACACACATGTACAAGTGCTCCTCACAGAATTAGAATATCATCAAAAAGTGAATTTATTTCAGTTCTTCAATATAAAACGTGAAACTAATATATTATATAGAGTCATTAGAAACAGAGTGATCTATTCCAAGTGTTTATTTCTGTTAATGTTGATGATTATGGCTTACGGGAAAGAAAACCGAAAAATCATTAGCTCAGTAAAATGGAATAATTAACAAAAAACACCCACAAAGGCTTCCTAAGCATTTAAAAAGGTCCCTTAGTCTGTTTCAGCAGCCCCCACAATCATGGGGAGGACTGCTGACTTGACAGATGTCCAGAAGGCAGTCAATAACACAAGGTGTTGTTTTCAGATTAATGTAAATTTTGCATTTAATTTGGAAATCAAGGTCCCAGAGTTTGCAGGAAGAGTGGAGAGGCCACAATCCAAGCTGCTGGAGGTCTAGTGTGAAGTTTCCACCCTCAGTGATGGTTTGGGGAGCCATGTCATCTGCTGGTGTAGGTCCACTCTGTTTTATCAAGACCAAAGTCAGCGCAGCCATCTACCAAGAAATTTTAGAGCACTTCATCCTTCCCTCTACCGACAAGCTTTTTTAATGTGGAGATTTCATTCTCCAGCAGGACTTGGGACCTGTCCACACTGCCAAAAGTACCAATACCTGGTGTACAAACAACAGTATCACTGGGCTTGATTGGCAGCAAACTCGCCTGACCTTAACCCCATAGAGAATCTATCGGGTATTGGCAAGAGGAAGATGAGAGACACCAGACCCAACAATGCAAACGACCTGAAGGCTGCTATCAAAATAATCTGGGCTTCCATAACCCCTCAGCAGTGCCACAGGTTGATCGCCTCCATGCCACGCCACATTGATGCAGTAATTGATGCAAAAGGAACCCCGACCAAGTATTGAGTGCATTTACTGTACATACATTTCAGTAGGCCAACATTTCGGCTTTTAAAATAATTTTTCATGCTGATGTTATAAAGTATTCTAATTTACTGAGATAATGACTTTGGGGTTTTCATTGGATATAAGCCATAATCATCAACATTAATACAAAAACACATGAAATAGATAACTCTGTTTGTAATGACTCTATATGAGTTTCACTTTTTGTATTGAAGAACGGAAATAATGTCACTTTTTGATGATATTCTAATTTTGTGAGAATCACCTGTATTTCAAATAAATGTATTTCTTTCACACATTGTAAGTGATTCTTATATTGCAGACAGTATAATCTATATATATGTACATCTTTGTTATACATATATGTGCGTTATATATAAAATTCGTTGTATGCATAATTTTCCATTTATTTTGGTATCATTTTTCTTCTACATGACACACACATTCTCCTTTCTGTTGCTTTCTTTTTTCTTTCTTCTCATCTGTACTCACTTGCTATCCACTTTCATATGCCCCCACATGGGTTGAACTCTCTGCCTCTTACCAGCCCCTCCTCTGCACTTGGTACAAACAGCCCCATATTACATGACTGTCACATGACCGCTGCATCAGGCAATCCTATTGGCTCTGAGCCGCGCATGCATATTTGAGTTGTTTCTGCGCCATTACACGTATTTGGGTTCAGTCATGTGACCGTTCATCACTTTCTGCATCTATTGTGCACAAGAGGGAATTTACCACTTGACATACGGATTTCTACAATTATGCAGCTTATTTGTTAATAATGAAACATCATGTGTGTATTTTCTGCTATATAGAGGCGATGCTCAGATCCCCTCGATGTAGCCAAATTACAGCACTGATATCAGCGCCTACCACAGGGTGGAACTCATGGCAATCTGGCATCAACAACCATAGCGGTCTTCAGGAGACCTCTGGTTGTCATGCCGACGCACTTCTGACCCCCAATCACGTGACGGGGGTATCACAGTGCGCGTATTTCTGGACTGATCGCCGGAAGCGCTTGTTAAATGCCGCTGTCAGAGTTTGACAGCGTCATTTAACTAGTTAATAGGTGCAGGCAGATCGCGAATCCGCTTGCGCCCATTGCGGGCACATGTCAGCTGTTGAAAACAGCTGACATGTCGCAGCTTTGAGGTGGGCTCACTGCCGAAGCCCACCTCAAAGAGGGCTTCTGATGTCGGACTTACTATCCCGTCCGCCGTCAGAAAGGGGTTAAATGGACATGGGTATACAAATGGTACAGTTACCTTGAGGATATAACCCAGGGGAACCCACCACACCGAAAGATAATAAAGTACAATGTGTCTGTGAAAAAAAAAAAAACATTCTGTGATAACTAATATGTTGATAAAAATAGTTTTGACCACAATAACGTGATACATGTCATATTTGGGTTTGGTCACTAAGGGGTTAAAATAGGTTCTTCTGACTATGAATTTCCTGATGGCTAACAAGATGTGATTTTTTAGTAAAACATTTCCCACATTCTGAACATGAAAATGGCTTCTCTCCAGTGTGAATTCTCTGATGTACATAAATATATGATTTGTTAGGAAAACATTTCCCACATTCTGAACATGAAAATGGCTTCTCTCCAGTGTGAATTCTCTCATGGTCAACAAGAGATGATTTGTAAGAAAAACATTTCCCACATTCTGAACATGAATATGGCTTCTCTCCGGTGTGACGTCTCTCATGCCTAACAAGATCTGAT
This sequence comes from Ranitomeya imitator, assembly GCF_032444005.1. Classification (NCBI taxonomy): domain Eukaryota; kingdom Metazoa; phylum Chordata; class Amphibia; order Anura; family Dendrobatidae; genus Ranitomeya; species Ranitomeya imitator. The sequence continues at coordinate 205,253,392 of NC_091288.1, forward strand.
TTGTAAGAAAAACATTTCCCACATTCTGAACATGAATATGGCTTCTCTCCGGTGTGACGTCTCTCATGCCTAACAAGATCTGATTTGTAAGAAAAACATTTGCCACACTCTGAACATGAAAATGGCTTCTCTCCGATGTGAACAATCTCATGGCTAATAAGAGTAGATTTCTTAGTAAAACATTTCTCACATTCTGAGCATGAAAATGGCTTCCCTTCGGTGTGAATTTTCTGATGTGCAGAAAGAGTTGATTTATATGTAAAACATTTGCCACATTCTGAGCATGAAAATGGCTTCACTGCTATGTGAATTCCCTGATGGCTAACAAGTTGTGATTTTGTAATAAAACATTTCCCACATTCTGAACATGAAAATGGCTTCTCTCCGGTGTGACGTCTCTCATGGTTAACAAGAACAGATTTGTAAGAAAAACATTTCCCACATTCTGAACATGAAAATGGCTTCTCTCCGGTGTGAACAATCTCATGGCTAATAAGATGAGATTTCTTAGTAAAACATTTCCCACATTCTGAACATAAATATGGTTTCTCTCCAGTGTGACGTCTCTCATGGTTAACAAGACCAGATTTGTAAGAAAAACATTTCCCACATTCTGAGCATGAAAATGGCTTCTCTCCGGTGTGAACAATCTCATGGCTAATAAGATGAGATTTCTTAGTAAAACATTTCCCACATTCTGAACATAAATATGGTTTCTCTCCAGTGTGAATTCTCTCATGTATAATAAGATGAGATTTCGCAGTAAAATATTTCTCACATTCTGAGCATGAAAATGGCTTCTCTCCTGTGTGAATAATCTCATGTGCAACCAGTTGTGATTTCTTAGAAAAACATTTCCGACATTCTGAGCATGAAAATCGCTTCTCTCCGGTGTGAACAATCTCATGGCTAATAAGATTAGATTTCGTAGTAAAACATTTGCCACATTCTGAACATGAAAATGGTTTCTCTCCGGTGTGAATTCTCTCATGTAAAATAAGATGAGATTTCGCAATAAAATATTTCTCACATTCTGAGCATGAAATTGTCTTCTTTCTTGTGGGCTTTCTTTTATTTTGTTTAAAAGTCTCTGATGAATTAGGAGATAGTGCTTTAAAAGGATCAGATGATAGTTCTTTGATATGAAGGGCTGAGGGTATATCTGAGATGTTGCTATGCTCTTCATATGTATCTGGTGTGATGCTACATTCATCCGTTTTAAAATCTAGAGTTATCAGATGTCCTGCAGAGCTGTTGGTCCAATCATCTGCCAAGAACAAAATAAAAGTAAAAATTACATTCATCTACATCTGAAACTTAAAAATGTACAAAAAAAAGTAAAAGTATAAAATTCCATACAGATTGTAAGGTATATAGCAATGTTCTATTAAGGTATGTAGCAATGTTCTACATAAAGCCAAGACCCAGCAGTATGTGCTAGGAGCAGTGCCTGCGCCGCTCCTGGCACTTTAACCCCCTAATTGTGATATTCTCACCTTTCGACGGCCCCCGCAGCTTTCCCGCTCCTCGCGATGATCCTGTTCCAAGTAATGCCTCGCGGCAATGACCTCATATGACGTAGGATCACGCGAGACCGCTACGTCATCACAGGTCATTGCCGCGAGGCATTACTGGGAACGGGAGCATCGTGAGGAGCGGGAAGGCTGCGGGGGCCGCCGGAAGGTGAAACTATCACGATTTTTATTTTAATTCTTTTTTTTTCACAGGTATATGGTTCTCAGGGCCTGCAGGAGAGTCTCCTCTCCTAAACCCTGGGTACCAACTGCACATAATCCGCTTACTTCCCACATTGTATGTATAATAATAAATAATAATAATAACATTGTGGGCATAGCCCCATGCAGAAAGTAAGCGGATCAATGCATTCCTATTTGTGCGGAATCAACGCAATTCCGCACAAAGAATGAACATGATGAGTTTTTTTCCGGAATGCGATTCCGCCGTGGAAAAAAAACGCATGTGCACAAAAAAATGCGGAATGCATTAAAAATTATGGGATGTTTATTTAAGATTTTTTTTTGCGAAAAACAGCCAAAAAACACTAAAAATACTGAACGTGTGCACATAGCCTGAGCGTGCAGAAAAATTATGGTGACAACACTTCATCCTAAATTTGTAAAACACCAGTGATACTATATATTATATAATATATCAATATACTTTATATTATATTGCTGTTACATATCATGCTGTAATTCGGGTGAAATGTGCTGTGTTTGATACATACTATTTTTTTTTTTATAAAATCTTTAAAACTCATACAATGCCATTTTTTCATAATATTGAGAAATATACTATCACATAATATTCAGCATTACACTATCATATAATAGTAGTCAAATAATCGCATTTGATAGTGACATACACAATTTAATAGTGTAGTATTATGCAACACAGCATGATAATAAGTCTGACATTAATGGACTATCAAATCTATTTTGATCGTGTCACTATCAAAATCATTGCGCCGTACAGACACAAAATAGCAATAACTATTTAACTGATAGAAACATTATCAAACCAATGAATTTTATGATTTGATAATGCTCCTGTCAATGTTAATAGATACACTAATAACACTACATAATATAACAGGTGAGGGGTTACACACTGCGGAAGGGAGGGGTTACACACTGCGGAGGGGAGGGGTTACAGTTTGATACACCTTGATGGGGGGCAGGACACCTGTCAGATTAGATTTGACGAGTAATAGTTATGTTACACTACTACTCACAGCCGGTTTTATCAGACACAGCACCATGTATAATCTGAATTTCCATTGAATTGGGGACACTATGGACAAAAAAAAACAAAAAAACAAAAATCCCATAATATAAAACATCTAGCCTAGAACTGTCTATTCTGGTGAATGAGGAGAATGTGACTCTTCTCTTATTTATTTTGTGTTGATTCCTCATCAGGACGGTTACCTGTAGGAACTTCCTCTTTGCACCGCCACTCATCTCCCCGCATATCACTTTCTCCTTTCTCCATTACGGCTTTAGGATGATTTCTCAGCAGATTTTCCCAGGATTTCAAAACTGTGAAAATAATGTAAAAGTCACAGAGAGAAGGAAAACTCACGTGGAATGTTCAATTTAGACACTTTTACTGCAAACTCAAGTGGCATCTGAGCCGACATTTGATTGCGAGATCGCTACCACCAATATCACCAGTGCTGCCCTCAGCGTCAGTACAGCAACGCCTAGTGATGGAAGCAGGGGTCACTGGAGCCAGGACCGCTAAGTGTACTGCATTGTGACAAAATTATTTCCTTCATTAATTTCTCTTCACATTTTGGGTGCCCTAACATTTTAAATTTTTTATCATATAAAGATTGCTTTGTCTGGAAGTTTTGTATTTTTGGGGTACACACTATATTATGTAATTTCCTTATGATATAAATGTCATGTTAGAGAAATCGTCTGTCCCTTTTTAATAATTACACACAGCACAGTATGGTGTAAACCAGTGTTCCTGAAGTCCGGTCCTCAAGAGCCACCAACAAGTCATGTTTTCAGTATTTCCTTAGTATTGCACAGGTGATAATTGCATCACCTGCACAGGCAATAATTCCATCACCTGGGCAGTACTAAGGAAATTCTGAAAACATGACCTGTTGGTGGCTCTTGAGGACCGGAGCTGGGGAACACTGGTCTAAACCATAGAAATAAAACACGTTCATGTGAGGGAACGTGAAAGAGCCACACCTCGTCACCCCGTCTGACGTCAATATTACGTCAGCGGGATCACGTGGTAAGGTCTCCCCACTTGTACCAATGTGACATTCCGCATCCCCTAGGGACGTACGGGGAGTGAGAAGGTGGCCCACGCAGTCACTGACGTAGCACTAAACTCGGCCACAACCCTGACAGGCTGAGAGGCCCCTTTCACTAACCCCAGTGAAACAGAACCTTATCAGCCTGGGAGGACTGCCACCAGTTCCTCATTCGATATATGCCTGGTCCGTTAACAGAATTATATCGGGCCAGAAAGCCGCCCCCAGTAGCATTTGAGATTAGGTCAAGAAACAGATGTGTGGATTCATGGATCGAGATAAAAGACCAGCCCAAGGTTAAATTATATAATTGCCTTAAGGGCACAGTAGGCAAGACACTGTATATACACAATGGTTATACATATATAATGGTCAGATATGCAAATACAATATTAGTATGACAATAAGGTATAAACAGAACATTTAGTTAGTTACCAGTTAGATAAAAGGCCTAGCTCGCGGGTGAGGGGCTGCCACATGGCAGGCTTGTGGTTCCCTCTGTGTGTGACTTGTCCTCACACGATGCCCTCACAACCTCCCAGAGAAAAAGCTATAGGAAATGCTGCACACAAGCATTTAACCTTCTGGGTCACTCCCCTCTGGGCTGAACCTGAATCTCCTCTCCTGGAGGTTTATGGATAAATCTCCCAAAACCTATGAAAGATCATAACTCCTTTTTGGGCGGTCCTAGGGCAGAGGTTTTAGCGCCATCGGATCTGACTGGGCCCCTGTTACTCATAGACTAAACACAATTTTGCTACCTAGATGCTAGTGGCTGTTCTACATATCTCCCTTCCCGTGCATGTTAGAATGACTCAAGAACCAGACAGGCGCTTGCCCTGGTCGGCGTATATCTGAAATATATACGACATACAGCAAGGACGTATAGTATTTCCATAACTCCTTTATGAAATCCTAACCGGTTGAACAAAGAACTCAGGCTGTGCGGGGCCTCCGGGCTCTCACAAAATGCCGGCGGAGCCCCCCGCACCACAGAGCACCACCGCCGATCCTGCCGCACCCAGCCTGGGAAGGGAGTGTGATTATTGCCCGGTAGCATCGGATCGGGACCGACTCCTACTGCCGCCACAGTATTTGTAAGCATATTCTGACTAAGGCGCAACCCCATTTTCCCCCAAAAAATTTTTTGGAAAAAAACCTATGTCTTATACTCCAAAAATACTTTAGATTTCCAGTACTACTTCCCCTGTCCTGTATATCGGGCATAATTCTCAGTGTCTGTATTACTGAGATATATATATATATATATATATATATATATATATATATATATATATATATATATATATATATATATATATATATATATATATATACACATATATATATATATATATATATATATACACACACACACACACATACATACATATATACATATACTGGATATAGTTATCAATTATCAATATCTGTATTATTCTTGCGAGGCAGTGAGGGGGGATCATATACGAGAGCCGGTATGTGCCCATCAGGATGCATATAGAGACATATTAAACCTGCTGGAGCGCATTGTGTTTACAGCAAAACGTCTGTGAATTACAAGGCAAAGTAAATGTGTGGATTTGGTCAAAGTAGATGACCAAGTCAGATTTTAGGAAAACCTGATATGGGTTTTTAGTTTTGGAGGGATTTGTAGGTTTGGTAGTGGGGCAAAGTTTTGGGAGTGGCTCTATATCCATGATTCCCATTTAAACTCTCAGTTTTGTCTTGCGTGTGTCAGTTTGGCAGGCTGCAAATCAGGAGGCTCTGTGCAACCCATGCCTGTGTGAAGCTAACACAGAGCCAGACACTTCAAAGCAGCTGACACGGCAGTGCCGTAGACGATGGCAACAGTTTGGAACTCGGACTGTTTGAGGACCCGGCTGTGAACCGGAGGATATAGTTTTCCTGTTTATGCGAGCTTCTGGAATAAAGACACTTTATGCTGAACTTTCTGTGGCCCCTGCCTATCTATCAGAAGGCTTACTTTGACCTCAGTCGGGAGGATGTCCAGAACTATGGGAAACTAGAAAGTGAGATCTTTGCCCGACTGGGGCTTAACAGTTATGTAAGGGCACAACGGGTGTTTCAGTTGTCATTCGTGAAGGCCCGACCCACCAGGTCTCAAGCATATAGCTTGCTGCAGCTAGTAAAAAAATGGCTCCAGCCTCAGACCTTGACTCCTTCCTAGATGGTAGAGAGAAAGTGGTGGCCAACCGGCTGTCGAGAACTCTGCCAGCTGCTATTTAGCGTTGGGTGGGCCAAGGGGATCCTGGAACCCTTGACCAGATGGCTAGCCTGATCGAGTGTTATACGGCCACTTAGGACTTCATACGGGACTCTGTTCCACTACAGTTATCACGCTAGGCCCCGCCAGCCCAAGAGAATGGTAAAAGGGACACGACCCTCTGTTGCGGCCAGTCAGGATCGAGCCCATACTGAGGGGGCACCCCAGAGAGAGAGTGACAAGAGACCCGTTATCCCTAAACCGGTCTTGTGGACTAGCTGTGCTGCAGAAATCAAGTGTTGGCGGTGCCAAGGGCCAGGACATGTGGCTACAAACTGCCTTTTGATGGCTGAACCCAAAGACTGCGGATTTACTTGCCATGAATCGATGTACGCCCAGGCCGTCTTCACCTCACATCTTTTCGCTCCAGTGTGTGAACCCCATCTGTGCTAGGCGCGCATTAACGGACATCAGGCCGAGGCTCTCCTGGACTCAGGAAGCCAACTGACACTTGTGCATGGGTCATTAATCTCTGGGTCACAACCCACTGTGAAAAAAGTTGGGGTTGTATGCATTCATGGTGAACTCCGCGACTATCCAACAGCGGATGTTACATTTTTTACTCGGTGCAGAGAGGTTAAACATGTGGTGGGAGAGTTAAAGACCCTTCCTTACTGGAATGTTCTTGGAAGGGTCTTGCCCCTGTTCTGGTCCCTCTGGAAGAATAAAATTAAACCTTCCAGGACAAATATTTTTCCGGGTGCAGAGCCTGAAGATTCTGAGACAGGTATTCCTGCCATAGCGGTCAACCCCATAGGGAAAGAGTGTGAATCCGACATGTTTCCCCTAGAGGTGATGGCAGGAGAGGTCGAGGAGACTGACCATTCCAGAGCTGGAAGTGCCCCGGGGGACTTTTGTGACAACCCAGCTCCAGGATCCCACTCTCACCCGGGCACGGGAAAGAGTGATAGAGGTAAATGGGGTGGTCCAGCAACTGGGTGCGGAGGCGGTCAACCAGGAGATACTTTATAGGGTTGACAAAATCTGGGATGAAGTAGTAGAACAGTTGGTAGTGCTCCAATCCTACCGTCAGGCGGTGCAAAAATAGATAAGCTCGGAACCCAACGTCAAGGGTCCTCATACTTGGGAGTCCCAACACCAATTTAAAAAACAGCAACATAGAAAAAAACATTTGCAGGATGCAGCCAGGCCTGCATCGGGTTGCCAGCTTATCTATTTTGGCCAAAATATCAACCAATACCTCATTTAATGTATTTATCGTATGCACAATTTTTTTTTTCTTAAACTGGACTTTTTACAATTTTTTTGCAGGATGCAGCCAGGCACATTTTTGTTGGTTGGGTGTACTGGGGCGTCTGTCCTTGTGAGGTTCACTCATATAATGCTGGACAGCCCGCCTGACATAATATTATGGGCATCATTAATTGGCTGTAAGCCGGACACTGTGCATCACACCTACCTGTTCTACTCAAGTCTCATTTGTGTGCATTTTTTTCTACTAGACAGCCACCCCCTCCATAATTTGGTAGATTTGTGAGTGGCTGGTTTTATCAGTAGTTTGCACATGTGCTGCCCCTGCCTTTATAATGGGGGTCTGCTGCATCCTGCCTGTGCATTTGTGATCTGACTGGTGTTGGTAAGGCTGTTTTCTTCTGGTATATCACACTGTACCAACCAACATTTGGAGATCCTCCCACAGTAGCCCCTACAATAGCTGCCATGCTGTATATAATGGACCCCAGAATAGCCCCTACAATAGCTGCCATGCTGTATAGTGGACCCCACAGTAGCCCCTACAATAGCTGCCATGCTGCATAATGGATCCCACAGTAGCCCCTACAATAGCTGCCATGTTGTATAATGGACCCCACAGTAGTCCTTACAATAGATGCCTTGCTGTATAATGGACCCCTCAGTAGCCCCTACAATGTATGAGTGTCGTTCACCTCACACACGTAGTATATAATGCCAGACAGTCACACAAGTTTTAATTACCGTATGTTAGGGCATGTTAGGTTAGGCTATGGGTTGAACTAGATGGACTTAAAGTCTTCCTTCAACCTTAATAACTATGTATATACTCGAATATAAGCCGAGATTTTCAGCCCATTTTTTTAAGCTGAAAGTTCCCCTCTCGGCTTATACTAGAGTCACCCCCACCAGTCTGTCTCCCGTCACCCCCACCGGTCTAGTCTCCCGTCACCAACACCAGTCAGTCTCCCCTCTCGCCCAGTCCGTCTCTCTTCCCCGGGGGTATTTCTTACCCCCTCCTTCACAACAGGAGAGCAGAGCGATCCTTGCATGTATGGGGTCCCAGAGGTAGCGGCGTGCCTATAACGTATGGAGTAGCAGTCATGAAGGCAAGCAGTAGCTGTACGGCAGGTGGAGGTAGCGGGCGGCCTGTATTTTCAGTGCAGCACACTTCACTTCAGGTGACATCATGAATATTCATAAGCCATAATGAGCTGGACCGGAAGTGAAGTGTGCGCAGCAAAAATACAGGCACCCAGCAATCTCCACGTGCCGTATGGCTACCGCTTGTCTCCACAACAATTACTGCTGCCCCACACATTACCGTAACGCCGCTACCTCCGGGACTCCATACATGACAGGATGGCACTGCTCCAACGCTAAGAAACATCCCCGTGGAAGACTTGCAGACCAACGGAGAGAGGGGACACTCGCGGGGAGATTCGTGGACCCAGTAGCTGCTGCATCTCCCCCCTCGGCATATACCCGAGTCAATAAGCTTTCCCGGTTTTTGAGGTAAAATAAGTTACCTCGGCTTATACTCGGGTCGGCATAAACTCGAGTATATACGGTAAAATAAAAAACATGAAGTACTCCCCTAATCCAGGATTCTGATGAGACCCTCGTCAAAGTGCGTACGGACCAAAGCATTATAGCCATGCAATGACTTCACCGCACCAGAACCTTGGCCGCTGCATCACCCTGTTGTTCTACAGACTGCAGGCTAAAAGCGACCTGTGGTCTAGAGAACGGAGAGCGGTAGTGTGGGGAGAACATGTCTGGTCCACATCAGAGCTCATCTATATCAGCGTGCTGCCGATATCTCTCGGAGTACAGATAATGTAGTAGATGTTACGTGCAGTCCTATGCAACGCCACATACGCCAGAGAAAACTGTGAGAACAAATAATGTAGATGTCACCTGCAGTCCTATGTAACACCACAGATGGCACAGTGATAACTCTCTGAGTACATATAACATTGCAGATGTCATCTGGTATTTTTAAGGGGTTAAATGACTTTAGACCCCAGATCTCACACCATCATTACATAGATAGTGATACCCTGCATCAAAGTGGGCAAACAGGAAATTTTGATGCCAGTTCTGATGCCCAGAACCCATTTGGGCCAGGTTGGAGTGACCTGAATTCATACCTCCCAACCGTCCCGGATCCAGCGGGACTGTCCTGATTTTGACAGTCAGCCCCGCGATCCCGGGCGGGACATTAATTGTCCCGCACTGGTTGGGAGGTATGTGATATTACCCGGTCAGCTGAGAGCTCAGAGTCCCTGCACCCGGCCCGCACAGAAGCAAACCACATGATGGCTGCTCTGTGCGCACAGAACCTGTGATGAGGTCACAGGATGGGAGGAGTCAGGGGTCACATGATCGGGAGGACATCCTTGTACAGGACTCTGCTGGTTGCCGTGGGCGCCGGAGGAGGGTAAGTCAAGTGTATGTGTGTGGTGTGAGGTCAGGAGGTGTTTACAGTGTGGATGTAGCAGAGCCATGTGTGTACGAGGTGTATGGATCAGAGCAGCGTGTGAAAGGTGTATGGAGCGGAGTTGTGTGTGTACGATGTGTACGGAGCGGTGTGTGTAAGAGGTGTACGGAGCCGTGTGTACAAGGTGTACGGAGCGCAGCCGCGTGTGTACGAGGTGTACGGGGCGGAGCAGCATGTGAAAGGTGTATGGAGCGGAGTCGTGTGTACGAGGTGTATGGAGCGGAGTCGTGTGTACGAGGTGTACGGAGCACAGCCACGTGTGTGTGAGGTGTACGGAGCGAAGCAGCATGTGAAAGGTGTACGGAGCAGAGCCATGTGTGTAAGAGGTGTACGGAACCATGTGTACGAGGTGTACGGAGCGCAGCCGCGTGTGCATGAGGTGTACGGAGCGCAGCCGCGTGTATACGAGGTGTACGGAGCGGAGCAGCATGTGACAGGTGTACGGAGCGGAGTCGTGTGTAAGAGGTGTACGGAGCCTTGTGTACGAGGTGTACGGAGCACAGCCGCATGTGTACGAGGTGTTCGGAGCGGAGCAGCATGTGAAAGGTGTACGGAGCGGAGTCGTGTGTAAGAGGTGTACGGAGCCTTGTGTACGAGGTGTACAGAGCTCAGCCGTGTGTGTACGAGGTGTACGGAGCGGAGCAGCATGTGAAAGGTGTACGGAGCGGAGTCGTGTGTAAGAGGTGTACGGAGCACAGCCACGTGTACGAGGTGTACGGAGCGCAGCCGCGTGTGTACAAGGTGTACGGAGCAGAGCAGCATGTGAAAGGTGTACGGAGCAGAGCTGTGTGTATGAGGTGTACGGAGCACAGCCGCGTGTGTACGAGGTGTACGGAGCATAGCCGCGTGTGGACGAGGTGTACGGAGCACAGCCGCGTGTGTACGAGTGTATGGAGCACAGCCACGTGTGTACGAGGTGTACGGAGCGGAGCAGCATGTGAAAGGTGTACGGAGCGGAGACGTGTGTAAGAGGTGTACGGAGCCGTGTGTACGAGGTGTACGGAGCACAGCCGCGTGTGTACGGAGCGGAGCAGCATGTGAAAGGTGTACAGAGCAGTGTGAACGAGGTGTACGGAGCGCAGCCGCGTGTGTTCGAGGTGTACAGAGCAGAGCCACGTGTGCGGAGCAGAGCCATGCGTGTACAAGGTATACGGAGCGGAGCAGCGTGTGCAATGTGTATAGAGCAGAGCCGTGTGTGTACGAGGTGTACGGAATAGTGCCGTGTGTGTACGAGATGTATGGAGAGGAGCCGTATGTGTATGAGGTATACGCAGCGGAGCCGTGTGTGTGCAAGGTATTCGGAGCGGAGCAGCGTGTGCAATGTGTATGGAGCGGAGCGGTGTGTGTACGAGGTGTACGGAGTAGTGCCGTGTGTACGAGATGTATGGAGAGGAGCCGTGTGTGTGTGTACGAGGTGTACGGAGCGGAGCTGAATGTGTACGAGGTGTACAGAGCGCAGCCGCGTGTGTAGGAGTAGCTATGTGCGGTCAATATACAGTATGGAGCGTCATGTGCGGTCATTATACAGTATGGAGCGTCATGTGCGGTCATTATACAGTATGGAGCGTCATGTGCGGTCATTATACAGTATGGAGCGTCATGTGCGGTCATTATACAGTATGGAGCGTCATGTGCGGTCATTATACAGTATGGAGCGTCATGTGCGGTCATTATACAGTATGGAGCGTCATGTGCGGTCATTATACAGTATGGAGCGTCATGTGCGGTCATTATACAGTATGGAGCGTCATGTGCGGTCATTATACAGTATGGAGCGTCATGTGCGGTCATTATACAGTATGGAGCGTCATGTGCGGTCATTATACAGTATGGAGCGTCATGTGCGGTCATTATACAGTATGGAGCGTCATGTGCGGTCATTATACAGTATGGAGCGTCATGTGCGGTCATTATACAGTATGGAGCGTCATGTGCGGTCATTATACAGTATGGAGCGTCATGTGCGGTCATTATACAGTATGGAGCGTCATGTGCGGTCATTATACAGTATGGAGCGTCATGTGCGGTCATTATACAGTATGGAGCGTCATGTGCGGTCATTATACAGTATGGAGCGTCATGTGCGGTCATTATACAGTATGGAGCGTCATGTGCGGTCATTATACAGTATGGAGCGTCATGTGCGGTCATTATACAGTATGGAGCGTCATGTGCGGTCATTATACAGTATGGAGCGTCATGTGCGGTCATTATACAGTATGGAGCGTCATGTGCGGTCATTATACAGTATGGAGCGTCATGTGCGGTCATTATACAGTATGGAGCGTCATGTGCGGTCATTATACAGTATGGAGCGTCATGTGCGGTCATTATACAGTATGGAGCGTCATGTGCGGTCATTATACAGTATGGAGCGTCATGTGCGGTCATTATACAGTATGGAGCGTCATGTGCGGTCATTATACAGTATGGAGCGTCATGTGCGGTCATTATACAGTATGGAGCGTCATGTGCGGTCATTATACAGTATGGAGCGTCATGTGCGGTCATTATACAGTATGGAGCGTCATGTGCGGTCATTATACAGTATGGAGCGTCATGTGCGGTCATTATACAGTATGGAGCGTCATGTGCGGTCATTATACAGTATGGAGCGTCATGTGCGGTCATTATACAGTATGGAGCGTCATGTGCGGTCATTATACAGTATGGAGCGTCATGTGCGGTCATTATACAGTATGGAGCGTCATGTGCGGTCATTATACAGTATGGAGCGTCATGTGCGGTCATTATACAGTATGGAGCGTCATGTGCGGTCATTATACAGTATGGAGCGTCATGTGCGGTCATTATACAGTATGGAGCGTCATGTGCGGTCATTATACAGTATGGAGCGTCATGTGCGGTCATTATACAGTATGGAGCGTCATGTGCGGTCATTATACAGTATGGAGCGTCATGTGCGGTCATTATACAGTATGGAGCGTCATGTGCGGTCATTATACAGTATGGAGCGTCATGTGCGGTCATTATACAGTATGGAGCGTCATGTGCGGTCATTATACAGTATGGAGCGTCATGTGCGGTCATTATACAGTATGGAGCGTCATGTGCGGTCATTATACAGTATGGAGCGTCATGTGCGGTCATTATACAGTATGGAGCGTCATGTGCGGTCATTATACAGTATGGAGCGTCATGTGCGGTCATTATACAGTATGGAGCGTCATGTGCGGTCATTATACAGTATGGAGCGTCATGTGCGGTCATTATACAGTATGGAGCGTCATGTGCGGTCATTATACAGTATGGAGCGTCATGTGCGGTCATTATACAGTATGGAGCGTCATGTGCGGTCATTATACAGTATGGAGCGTCATGTGCGGTCATTATACAGTATGGAGCGTCATGTGCGGTCATTATACAGTATGGAGCGTCATGTGCGGTCATTATACAGTATGGAGCGTCATGTGCGGTCATTATACAGTATGGAGCGTCATGTGCGGTCATTATACAGTATGGAGCGTCATGTGCGGTCATTATACAGTATGGAGCGTCATGTGCGGTCATTATACAGTATGGAGCGTCATGTGCGGTCATTATACAGTATGGAGCGTCATGTGCGGTCATTATACAGTATGGAGCGTCATGTGCGGTCATTATACAGTATGGAGCGTCATGTGCGGTCATTATACAGTATGGAGCGTCATGTGCGGTCATTATACAGTATGGAGCATCATGTGCGGTCATTATACAGTATGGAGCATCATGTGCGGTCATTATACAGTATGGAGCATCATGTGCGGTCATTATACAGTATGGAGCATCATGTGCGGTCATTATACAGTATGGAGCATCATGTGCGGTCATTATACAGTATGGAGCATCATGTGCGGTCATTATACAGTATGGAGCATCATGTGCGGTCATTATACAGTATGGAGCATCATGTGCGGTCATTATACAGTATGGAGCATCATGTGCGGTCATTATACAGTATGGAGCATCATGTGCGGCCATTATACAGTATGGAGCATCATGTGCGGCCATTATACAGTATGGAGCATCATGTGCGGTCATTATACAGTATGGAGCATCATGTGCGGCCATTATACAGTATGGAGCATCATGTGCGGCCATTATACAGTATGGAGCATCATGTGCGGTCATTATACAGTATGGAGCATCATGTGTGGTCATTATACAGTATGGAGCATCATGTGTGGTCATTATACAGTATGGAGCATCATGTGTGGTCATTATACAGTATGGAGCATCATGTGTGGTCATTATACAGTATGGAGCATCATGTGTGGTCATTATACAGTATGGAGCATCATCTGTGGCCATATTTTTTGTTTATAATTATTCTTTATGAAGAGTGTGATCAGCAGTTCTAAATGGGTGTGGTTGGGACGTGAATATGGGTGTGGCTAGTGAATGGGTGTGGCCAAAGGCGTTGTCTAAAATTTGCCGCGACGCGCTTTGTCCCTCTTTCCCAGCTTCAAAAGTTGGGAGGTATGTGAATTAGATGAGGAGCATCACCCCTCCTATCTCTCTTCCGTCCTGTATGTCTCTTACCTCCAGTATTTCTTCCCTCCGTTCTCTCTCGTCTTCCTTCTCTCCTTACCTCCTCTTTAGAGGCTATACACGGTTGATGTTTCGAGGGAATGATGTCACCGGAAAGGGCGGGGCCTCTTTCAGTCCAGTCAGTGAAGCCCGATAGCAGGAAGTGCTGTGGCAGAATGTCCGGCGAGTATTGAATTCGCAGGTTGAATGTGTTGTGGGCGTGTCAGGGGAGTGGCAGTCTCTGCGAGCTGCAGCGCTGATTGGTTCATCAGGGTCTTTGTGAGCTGCAGCGCTGATTGGTTCATCAGGGCATGGAAGGCGGTGCATTTAGGAGCGCGCTCTGTTCCTGAGACGACAGGCTTGCAATATGGAAGGAGCACTTTCAGGAGCGCGCAATTGGAGCGCGCATTTGTGCCCACGCGCATTCAGGAGCGCGCATTTATGCCTTTCGGCGCGCATTTCGAATGTAAGGAAGCGCGCATTCAGGATAGCGGATCCCTAGTCTGCCTATAGTAATCTGTTGCGTTTATTCCCAGTGGATCCGTATTCTGCCTATAGTAATCTGTTGCCTTTATTCCCAGCGGATCCGTATTCTGCCTATAGTAATCTGTTGCCTTTATTCCCAGTGGATCCGTATTCTGCCTGTAGTAATCTGTTGCCTTTATTCCCAGTGGATCCGTATTCTGCCTGTAGTAATCTGTTGCGTTTATTCCCAGCGGATCCCTAGTCTGCCTATAGTAATCTGTTGCGTTTATTCCCAGCGGATCCGTATTCTGCCTATAGTAATCTGTTGCCTTTATTCCCAGCGGATCCGTATTCTGCCTATAGTAATCTGTTGCCTTTATTCCCAGCGGATCCGTATTCTGCCTATAGTAATCTGTTGCCTTTATTCCCAGTGGATCCGTATTCTGCCTGTAGTAATCTGTTGCGTTTATTCCCAGCGGATCCCTAGTCTGCCTATAGTAATCTGTTGCGTTTATTCCCAGCGGATCCGTATTCTGCCTATAGTAATCTGTTGCGTTTATTCCCAGCGGATCCGTATTCTGCCTGTAGTAATCTGTTGCGTTTATTCCCAGCGGATCCGTATTCTGCTTGTAGTAATCTGTTGCGTTTATTCCCAGCGGATCCGTATTCTGCCTATAGTAATCTGTTGCGTTTATTCCCAGCGGATCCGTATTCTGCCTATAGTAATCTATTGCGTTTATTCCCAGCGGATCCGTATTCTGCTTGTAGTAATCTGTTGCCTTTATTCCCAGCGGATCCGTATTCTGCCTATAGTAATCTGTTGCCTTTATTCCCAGCGGATCCGTATTCTGCCTATAGTAATCTGTTGACTTTATTCCCAGCGGATCCGTATTCTGCCTATAGTAATCTGTTGCGTTTATTCCCAGCGGATCTGTATTCTGCCTATAGTAGTCTGTTGCGTTTATTCCCAGCGGATCCGTATTCTGCCTGTAGTAATCTGTTGCGTTTATTCCCAGTGGATCCGTATTCTGCCTATAGTAATCTGTTGCGTTTATTCCCAGCGGATCTGTATTCTGCCTATAGTAGTCTGTTGCGTTTATTCCCAGCGGATCCGTATTCTGCCTGTAATAATCTGTTGTGTTTATTCCCAGTGGATCCGTATTCTGCCTGTAATAATCTGTTGTGTTTATTCCCAGTGGATCCGTATTCTGCTTGTAGTAATCTGTTGCGTTTATTCCCAGCGGATCCGTATTCTGCTTGTAGTAATCTGTTGCCTTTATTCCCAGCGGATCCGTATTCTGCCTGTAATAATCTGTTGCGTTTATTCCCAGCGGATCCGTATTCTGCTTGTAGTAATCTGTTGCGTTTATTCCCAGCGCATCCGTATTCTGCCTGTAGTAATCTGTTGCGTTTATTCCCAGCGGATCCGTATTCTGCCTGTAGTAATCTGTTGCCTTTATTCCCAGCGGATCCGTATTCTGCCTGTAGTAATCTGTTGCGTTTATTCCCAGCGGATCCGTATTCTGCCTGTAGTAAGCTGTTGCGTTTATTCCCAGCGGATCCGTATTCTGCCTGTAGTAATCTGTTGCGTTTATTCCCAGTGGATCCGTATTCTGCCTATAGTAATCTGTTGCGTTTATTCCCAGCGGATCTGTATTCTGCCTATAGTAGTCTGTTGCGTTTATTCCCAGTGGATCCGTATTCTGCTTGTAGTAATCTGTTGCGTTTATTCCCAGCGGATCCGTATTCTGCTTGTAGTAATCTGTTGCCTTTATTCCCAGCGGATCCGTATTCTGCCTGTAATAATCTGTTGCGTTTATTCCCAGCGGATCTGTATTCTGCTTGTAGTAATCTGTTGCGTTTATTCCCAGCGCATCCGTATTCTGCCTGTAGTAATCTGTTGCGTTTATTCCCAGCGGATCCGTATTCTGCCTGTAGTAATCTGTTGCCTTTATTCCCAGCGGATCCGTATTCTGCCTGTAGTAATCTGTTGCGTTTATTCCCAGCGGATCCGTATTCTGCCTGTAGTAAGCTGTTGCGTTTATTCCCAGCGGATCCGTATTCTGCCTGTAGTAATCTGTTGCATTTATTCCCAGCGGATCCGTATTCTGCCTGTAGTAATCTGTTGCCTTTATTCCCAGCGGATCCATATTCTGCCTGTAGTAAACTGTTGCGTTTATTCCCAGCGGATCTGTATTCTGCCTGTAGTAATCTGTTGCGTTTATTCCCAGCGGATCCGTATTCTGCCTGTAGTAATCTGTTGCGTTTATTCCCAGCGGATCCGTATTCTGCCTGTAGTAATCTGTTGCGTTTATTCCCAGCGGATCCGTATTCTGCCTGTAGTAATCTGTTGCGTTTATTCCCAGCGGATCCGTATTCTGCCTGTAGTAATCTGTTGCGTTTATTCCCAGCGGATCCGTATTCTGCCTGTAGTAAGCTGTTGCCTTTATTCCCAGCGGATCCGTATTCTGCCTGTAGTAAGCTGTTGCGTTTATTCCCAGCGGATCCGTATTCTGCCCGTAGTAATCTGTTGCGTTTATTCCCAGCGGATCCGTATTCTGCCTGTAGTAAGCTGTTGCCTTTATTCCCAGGTGCCGCATCTCCTGGAACGTGTGGATTTGCCAGAGCTGCTGATTTAATTAGCAACATTGGCTATTTTGGAGACTGTGGATGACCTGAACAGTCAGGTAATGCCATGTACAAGCTCTCATCTCCTTCTCTATGTATCTATGATATTTTTGGGTGAGTGATCAGATGTCTCCTGATTGTAGGCAGCTTTGAGGACTCGTATCTCCAAGCATCACCTGGATTTCGGACACAACCGCCAGTCGTACAACGCTGTCGCGCATATTCCCGATCACAGCAGGTGAGATGGAGGTCTGATTACTCGTGGTGTGGGGTGCAGGGCTGACAGCTCGTGGTGTGGGGTGCAGGGCTGACAGCTCGTTGTGTGGGGTGCAGGGCTGACAGCTCGTGGTGTGGGGTGCAGGGCTGACAGCTTTTGTGGTGTGGGGTGCAGGGCTGACAGCTCGTGGTGTGGGGTGCAGGGCCGACAGCTTGTGGTGTGGGGTGCAGGGCTGACAGCTTTTGTGGTGTGGGGTGCAGGGCTGACAGCTCGTGGTGTGGGGTGCAGGGCTGACAGCTTGTGGTGTGGGGTGCAGGGCTGACAGCTTTTATGGTGTGGGGTGCAGGGCTGACAGCTCGTGGTGTGGGGTGCAGGGCTGACAGCTCGTGGGGTGCAGGGCTGACAGCTTTTATGGTGTGGGGTGCAGGGCTGACAGCTCGTGGTGTGGGGTGCAGGGCTGACAGCTCGTGGTGTGGGGTGCAGGGCTGACAGCTCGTGGTGTGGGGTGCAGGGCTGACAGCTTTTATGGTGTGGGGTGCAGGGCTGACAGCTCGTGGTGTGGGGTGCAGGGCCGACAGCTCGTGGTGTGGGGTGCAGGGCCGACAGCTCGTGGTGTGGGGTGCAGGGCTGACAGCTTTTGTGGTGTGGGGTGCAGGGCTCACAGCTCGTTGTGTGGGGTGCAGGGCTGACAGCTTTTGTGGTGTGGGGTGCAGGGCTGACAGCTCGTGGTGTGGGGTGCAGGGCTGACAGCTCGTGGTGTGGGGTGCAGGGCTGACAGCTCGTTGTGTGGGGTGCAGGGCTGACAGCTTTTGTGGTGTGGGGTGCAGGGCTGACAGCTCGTGGTGTGGGGTGCAGGGCTGACAGCTCGTTGTGTGGGGTGCAGGGCTGACAGCTCGTTGTGTGGGGTGCAGGGCTGACAGCTTTTGTGGTGTGGGGTGCAGGGCTGACAGCTCGTGGTGTGGGGTGCAGGGCTGACAGCTCGTTGTGTGGGGTGCAGGGCTGACAGCTTTTGTGGTGTGGGGTGCAGGGCTGACAGCTTTTGTGGTGTGGGGTGCAGGGCTGACAGCTCGTGGTGTGGGGTGCAGGGCTGACAGCTCGTTGTGTGGGGTGCAGGGCTGACAGCTTTTGTGGTGTGGGGTGCAGGGCTCACAGCTCGTTGTGTGGGGTGCAGGGCTGACAGCTTTTGTGGTGTGGGGTGCAGGGCTGACAGCTTTTGTGGTGTGGGGTGCAGGGCTGACAGCTCGTGGTGTGGGGTGCAGGGCTGACAGCTCGTTGTGTGGGGTGCAGGGCTGACAGCTCGTGGTGTGGGGTGCAGGGCTGACAGCTTTTGTGGTGTGGGGTGCAGGGCTGACAGCTCGTGGTGTGGGGTGCAGGGCTGACAGCTTTTGTGGTGTGGGGTGCAGGGCTGACAGCTCGTGGTGTGGGGTGCAGGGCTGACAGCTCGTGGTGTGGGGTGCAGGGCTCACAGCTCGTTGTGTGGGGTGCAGGGCTGACAGCTTTTGTGGTGTGGGGTGCAGGGCTGACAGCTCGTGGTGTGGGGTGCAGGGCTGACAGCTCGTTGTGTGGGGTGCAGGGCTGACAGCTCGTTGTGTGGGGTGCAGGGCTGACAGCTTTTGTGGTGTGGGGTGCAGGGCTGACAGCTCGTGGTGTGGGGTGCAGGGCTGACAGCTCGTTGTGTGGGGTGCAGGGCTGACAGCTTTTGTGGTGTGGGGTGCAGGGCTGACAGCTTTTGTGGTGTGGGGTGCAGGGCTGACAGCTCGTGGTGTGGGGTGCAGGGCTGACAGCTTTTGTGGTGTGGGGTGCAGGGCTGACAGCTCGTGGTGTGGGGTGCAGGGCTCACAACTCGTTGTGTGGGGTGCAGGGCTGACAGCTTTTGTGGTGTGGGGTGCAGGGCTGACAGCTCGTGGTGTGGGGTGCAGGGCTGACAGCTTTTGTGGTGTGGGGTGCAGGGCTGACAGCTCGTGGTGTGGGGTGCAGGGCTGACAGCTCGTGGTGTGGGGTGCAGGGCTCACAGCTCGTTGTGTGGGGTGCAGGGCTGACAGCTCGTGGTGTGGGGTGCAGGGCTGACAGCTCGTGGTGTGGGGTGCAGGGCTGACAGCTCGTGGTGTGGGGTGCAGGGCTGACAGCTCGTTGTGTGGGGTGCAGGGCTGACAGCTTTTGTGGTGTGGGGTGCAGGGCTGACAGCTCGTGGTGTGGGGTGCAGGGCTGACAGCTCGTGGTGTGGGGTGCAGGGCTGACAGCTCATTGTGTGGGGTGCAGGGCTGACAGCTTTTGTGGTGTGGGGTGTAGGGCTGACAGCTTGTGGTGTGGGGTGCAGGGCTGACAGCTTTTATGGTGTGGGGTGCAGGGCTGACAGCTCGTGGTGTGGGGTGCAGGGCTGACAGCTCGTGGTGTGGGGTGCAGGGCTGACAGCTTTTATGGTGTGGGGTGCAGGGCTGACAGCTCGTGGTGTGGGGTGCAGGGCCGACAGCTCGTGGTGTGGGGTGCAGGGCCGACAGCTCGTGGTGTGGGGTGCAGGGCTGACAGCTCGTGGTGTGGGGTGCAGGGCTGACAGCTTTTATGGTGTGGGGTGCAGGGCTGACAGCTCGTGGTGTGGGGTGCAGGTCCGACAGCTCGTGGTGTGGGGTGCAGGTCCGACAGCTCGTGGTGTGGGGTGCAGGGCTGACAGCTCGTGGTGTGGGGTGCAGGGCTGACAGCTTTTGTGGTGTGGGGTGCAGGGCTGACAGCTCGTTGTGTGGGGTGCAGGGCTGACAGCTTTTGTGGTGTGGGGTGCAGGGCTGACAGCTCGTGGTGTGGGGTGCAGTACTGACATCCTCCATTTGGCTCCATACATGGCCAAATGGAGGATGGAAGCATATCTTTTTAGTGACAGGCCCTGATCATGAGCCGCTCCGTACACCGGCTCCTGGCCTGTAACTTACATGCACTTCAATGGTTGGGAATGTATTAAAGGCACCGCAGGAAATAGCAAAGGGCAGAAATCTCACAGTGACCCCACTTGTTAAAGTGAACCTGTCATGTCGGTTTGCCCCTGTAAGCTGCGGCCACCGCCTTTCAGGGCTTATATAAAGTATTCTATAATGCTGCAGATAAGCCCCCTTTCCAACCAGAAATAGAAGAAAAACAAGTTTTATTATACTCACCCTGGGGCGGTCGGTTCCGATGGGTGTCTCAGGATCAGGTCCGGCGCCTCCCATCTTCATGCGATGACGTCCTCCTCCTTGCTTTGTGTCGCGGCTCCTGCGCAGGCGTACTTATCTGCCCTGTTGAGGGCACAGTAAATTACAGCAGTGCGCAGGTGCCTGGAAAAGTCAGAGAGGCCCTGCGCCTGCAGTACTTTGCTTTTAAATTTTAAGATTTTAAAACCCCATGTGTGTATTTATTTCATTAAAATACTTTATTCATATTGTGTGTGTGTTTTATTAACCATTTCATACAATTGGATTAATAATGGATAGGTGTCATAATTGAAGCCTCTCCATTATTAATCTGGCTTAATGTCACCTTACAATAGCAAGGTGGCATTAACCCTTCATTACCCCATATCCCACCGCTACACGGGAATGGGAAGAGAGTGGCCAAGTGCCAGAATAGGCGCATCTTCCAGATGTGCCTTTTCTGGGGTGACTGGGGGCAGATGTTTTTAGCCAGGAGGTCCTATAACCACGGACCCTCTCCAGGTTATTAATATCTGTCCCCAGTCACTGGCTTTACCATTCTGGTGGAGAAAATTGCGCGGGAGCCCACGCCAGTTTTTTCTGTGATTTAACCCTTTGTTTTAACATTTAGAGCTCCCAAATTTTGCACACAGACACTTCTAACATTATTAGAGAGGAATATGTAAAAAAAACAAGGGATGTGAAATGGTTTACTGTATGTAACCAGGTGTCATATCCTGTCGGGTTTGATAAGGAGATAGCAAAAGCCGGCAATTGAATTACCGACTTTAAGCTATCTAGCTCTGTATTAAAAAATATATATATATCTATATACATAATGGTCTACGGGTCACTTCCGTCTGTCCTTCTGTCACGGTTATTCGTTCGCTGATTGGTCTCGGCAGCTGCCTGTCATGGCTGCCGCAACCAATCAGCGACGGCCACAGTCCGATTAGTCCCTCCCCTACTCCCCTGCACTCACTGCCCGGCGCCCGCTCCATAATCTCGCTCACACAGGGTTAATGGCAGCGGTAACGGCCCGCGGTGTAACGGACTCCGTTACCGCTGTTATTAACCCTGTGTGTCCCCCAACTATTTACTATTGATGCTGCCTGCAGCATCAATAGTAAAAATATGCATGTTAAAAATAATTAAAAAAAAACAAAAAACCTGCTATACTCACCCTCCGCCGCCTTTCTCGCTCCTCGCCACGCTCCCCGGACCGCTCCAATTGCGAGCGCCAGCCTCCGGTCCAGTCCCAGGGCTGGTGTGCGGCAAGGACCTTCCGTGACGTCACGATCAGGTGACCGCAACGTCATCATAGGTCCTACTCACACCAGCCCTCGGCTGGGGCTTCATTTTCCTGAAGCCCCGGCCGACCTCCGGAAGATGGCCGCCGCCAGCGATAATCCGGAACCTGCCGCCTGTACCTCGCACAGGTGGCAGAATTACAAGAGGCCCTCGGATCGGAAGGTGAGTATGTGTATTTTTTATTTTTTAACCGGTGCCATACCTGGCTAGGCAATATCCTACGTGGCTCTGTGCTGTATACTACGTGGCTGGGCAATATACTACGTGGCTAGGCAATATATTATGTGGCTGGGCAATATACTACGTGGCTGGCCAATATACTATGTGGCTGGGCAATATACTACGTGAATGGGCAATATACTACGTGGCTGGGCAATATACTATGTGGCTGGGCAATATACTACGTGGCTGGGCAATATACTACGTGGCTCTGCTGTATACTGTTTCGTGCGTGGCTCTGTGCTGTATACTACTTGGCTGGGCAATATACTACATGGCTAGGCAATATACTACAGTGGGGCAAAAAAGTATTTAGTCAGTCAGCAATAGTGCAAGTTCCACCACTTAAAAAGATGAGAGGCGTCTGTAATTTACATCATATGTAGACCTCAACTATGGGAGACAAACTGAGAAAAAAAAAATCCAGAAAATCACATTGTCTGTTTTTTTAACATTTTATTTGCATATTATGGTGGAAAATAAGTATTTGGTCAGAAACAAACAATGAAGATTTCTGGCTCTCACAGACCTGTAACTTCTTCTTTAAGAGTCTCCTCTTTCCTCCACTCATTACCTGTAGTAATGGCACCTGTTTAAACTTGTTATCAGTATAAAAAGACACCTGTGCACACCCTCAAACAGTCTGACTCCAAACTCCACTATGGTGAAGACCAAAGAGCTGTCAAAGGACACCAGAAACAAAATTGTAGCCCTGCACCAGGCTGGGAAGACTGAATCTGCAATAGCCAACCAGCTTGGAGTGAAGAAATCAACAGTGGGAGCAATAATTAGAAAATGGAAGACATACAAGACCACTGATAATCTCCCTCGATCTGGGGCTCCACGCAAAATCCCACCCCGTGGGGTCAGAATGATCACAAGAACGGTGAGCAAAAATCCCAGAACCACGCGGGGGGACCTAGTGAATGAACTGCAGAGAGCTGGGACCGATGTAACAAGGCCTACCATAAGTAACACACTACGCCACCATGGACTCAGATCCTGCAGTGCCAGACGTGTCCCACTGCTTAAGCCAGTACATGTCCGGGCCCGTCTGAAGTTTGCTAGAGAACATTTGGATGATCCAGAGGAGTTTTGGGAGAATGTCCTATGGTCTGATGAAACCAAACTGGAACTGTTTGGTAGAAACACAACTTGTCGTGTTTGGAGGAAAAAGAATACTGAGTTGCATCCATCAAACACCATACCTACTGTAAAGCATGGTGGTGGAAACATCATGCTTTGGGGCTGTTTCTCTGCAAAGGGGCCAGGACAACTGATCCGGGTACATGAAAGAATGAATGGGGCCATGTATCGTGAGATTTTGAGTGCAAACCTCCTTCCATCAGCAAGGGCATTGAAGATGAAACGTGGCTGGGTCTTTCAACATGACAATGATCCAAAGCACACCGCCAGGGCAACGAAGGAGTGGCTTCGTAAGAAGCATTTCAAGGTCCTGGAGTGGCCTAGCCAGTCTCTAGATCTCAACCCTATAGAAAACCTTTGGAGGGAGTTGAAAGTCCGTGTTGCCAGGTGAAAAGCCAAAAACATCACTGCTCTAGAGGAGATCTGCATGGAGGAATGGGCCAACATACCAACAACAGTGTGTGGCAACCTTGTGAAGACTTACAGAAAACGTTTGACCTCTGTCATTGCCAACAAAGGATATATTACAAAGTATTGAGATGAAATTTTGTTTCTGACCAAATACTTATTTTCCACCATAATATGCAAATAAAATGTTAAAAAAACAGAAAATGTGATTTTCTGGATTTTTTTTTTCTCAGTTTGTCTCCCATAGTTGAGGTCTACCTATGATGTAAATTACAGACGCCTCTCATCTTTTTAAGTGGTGGAACTTGCACTATTGCTGACTGACTAAATACTTTTTTGCCCCACTGTATGTGGCTGGGCAATATCCTACGTGGCTCTGTGCTGTATACTACGTGGCTTGGCAATATACTACGTGGCTGGGTAATATACTACGTGGCTGGGCAATATACTACGTGGCTGGGCAATATACTACGTGGCTGGGCAATATACTACGTGACTGGGCAATATACTACGTGCCTCTGCTGTATACTACGTGGTTCTGTGCTGTCTACTACGTGGCTGGCCAATATACTACGTGGACATGCATACTCTAGAATACCCGATGAATTTGCATCGGGCCACCATCTAGTGTGTATATATATATATATATATACACACACACAGTATATGTGTATATGTACTGTATATATATATATATATATATATATATATATTTATATGTGTCCCATTGATATATGTATATTTTCAAGAATATTTGAGGCCATGGATCCATTCTATGTCCATTTTGCAATCCAGCGAAAAAATCTCGCCATACGGGTGACACACGGATAATTTTTGGAGAAAAAAATCGCATCCTCACATTGAAGACTGATCACTGTTTCAGCGTATTTCAGCCGTAAAAAATGAACCGATTTTTTTTTTTTATACGTTGTGTGTGACGCCGGCCTTACATGGTGGAACGCGCGCATTCAGGAGTGCGCTCAGTCTGTACGGACTCGTGCGCCTGTGATATGTCAGCATCCCCGTCCTGCGCTATATACTGGGGTTCTTCTGTATACACTGGGTGTGTTGTAGCTGCGCTATATACTGTAGCGCCTGTAGCTCCGTGTTTTGGCACGCTCTTATCAAACAAGAAAAACAAGAAGCCATGTGACTGAAAGATTTATTTCTTTTTATTATTATAGAGATGGAGCCAGCAGCCAGTAATGGCGTCCAGCAGCAGTTAAAGGTTAATATAGTATCACTGTAAGGTAGCTCTTGTATTACTATATATAGGTAGGTAGTTCCTGTATATTGGTAGGTCTGTAGCATTACTGTATACGGTATGTAGTCTATTAGTACGTTATATGGGTAGAATATTGAAGTACAGACCTCACATGAAGGGTGCTTTCAGAGTATCGTTATTGTCCCATGTATTCCATTTGCATTTAACCCCTTAGTGAGTAGGCCTGTTTTGGCTTCAAAGGAGTACTTTGGAGAATAGAAGTTAGCCCCTATCCTTCAAATAGGGGCTAACTAGCAGATCTGTGCGGGTGTGGCCGCTCACACCCTCGCCAATCACCAGCACGTGGGCTCTGAACGAGCGCAAGTACTGGCAGCCTGAATGGCATGCACTGTGCGTATGTGGGGCAAGTGCACCATTGATTCCTATGGGAGCCGTGGCCATCTTGCTTTTGTCGCTTTCATAGGATTGAATGGATCGCTTGACGCACATGCCCAGTGCTTGCTGCTCACGCTGCCAATACTTGGGCCAGAGCCCCCGTGCTGACGATCGTTGTGGGTGTAAATGGGCAGACCCACACAAATCTGTTAGTTAACCCCTATCTTCCAAAGTAATCCTTTAATGACCAAGGCAAATTTTGGAAATCTGGTGTGTGTCGCTTAAACATACAGTAACTCCGTAAAGAATTTGCACATTCAAGTAATTCTGACATTGTTTTTGTCACATATTGTACTTTATTCAGGTGGTAGAATTACATTTATACGATTTGTAGATTAGGGAGACAAAAAGCGCATATAGGGTCTTATCCTCAGATTAAGTGCGGTTTTTTAACAGGGAGCTGCTCACCTGATGGTGTAAAGCAAAAGCATGTGCGTATCAGCTGCTGCAGATCCACGGGCCACCCACGTGACCTTCTCCGAGACGTTGTACAGGATGATTCGTGGATTAAGTCCGTGCTGCCACAATAATTCAGATTCGAATGTAATGAAAACTCTGGTGGTTTATTCAACACGTTTCAAGGTCTAGCTGACCTCTTCATCAGGAAAATACAAAGACATGTCTAGGATCTAGTACCCTACAACTAAAAGTGTTGGGCAGGGTTCAAGCTTTCTTCATCCCCCCTTCCCCCTCTTTTTACCCCCCTTTGCGCCACCTCTGTGCGCACATTTTGCAGCCGCCGAGCGTTGATTGGTGGCACAGTTCACGGATCAACACTCGTGCTCGTTTTTTTTTCCTCAGCCCCCTTTGCGCCAACTCCGTGCGCACATCCCGGAGCCGCCAAACTTTAATAAGTGATGCAGTTCATTTATTAGAGCTCGTGCCAGCTGTTTTCCATTTTTGTTTTTCAACCCCCCCTTGCGCCATCCCCGTGCGCACATCCATCAGCTGAAAAATTTTGAAGTGTTTTTTTCTTTTGTCTTTTTCTTTTCAGAAAATGTTTCACCAATCACTATCCCCACCACACATACACATCGTTACAAATAAAGTACACCCAAGCACCATATCCACAAAAAAAATGTCCCGTTCGTCTCAATAGCGCTATTCTTTGGAGGAGGCATATGCTTTCCTTGCCTCCGACACTGGTAGTGAGGGAGAGGATCCCACATTTCTTTACTTTTCCGATTCTTTGTCCTCTTCCTCCTCGGGTCCTGCGGAACCGCCACGCAGACGTCCCAGGACAGAAGATAAGGCAGCGCCCACCATTCCAGATGAGTAACTAGCGCACCCCATTGCTGACCCTGTGTTGACCTCGCCCCCCCCCCAAAAAAAAAAAAAAAATAATGATCCACTGATCCCTGATTTTGTGGCAGAATCAGGAATCAAGTTTGACACCACCGGCCTCACAGAAATTGACTTTTTTAAAGTCTTTTTCTCTGAGGATTTTGTTAACCTCATGGTGGAGCAAACTAATTTGTATGCTCGTCACGTTTTGGACCAAAACCCCAGTTCATCATATTCTAACTGGTCTCCTGTAGACGCAGTTAAAATGATAAAGTTTTGGGGCTGGTCCTCCACATGGGGATCCTCAAGAAGGCAGAAATTCGGCAATATAGGAGTGTTGATATTTTATATAACGCTCCAGTGTTCCGAATGGTCATGGGCCAGATGCGTTTTGAGGCCATCCACGAATTCCTGCATTATACTGCTAATGCACAGTGTCCCCACGAGATGACCCCAACTTTGACTATCTGTTCAAAGTTCTGCCGGTCATCGAACACTTCAACAAAAAGTTTGCTGAAGTGTATGTGCCCCACAGGGACATCTGCGTGGATGAGTCCTTAGTCTATTTTCAGTGAAGGCTCGGATTCCGTAAGTACCTGCCCAGCAAGAGGGCCAGGTACTGAATCAAACTGTACAAACTGTGTGAGAGTACCTCAGGGTACACCCACAGCTTTAGAGTTCATGAAGGAAAGGACACCAGGATTGAACCCCCTGAGTGTCCTCCTGTCCTGTCCTGGGAGTGAGTGAGAAAATTGTGTGTGATTTGGTGCACCCACTGCTGGATAAAGGTTATCACCTCTACACTGTTATCTGTTATACCAGCGTCCCACTTTACAAATCCCTCTCTGCGCGAGGTAACGCAAAAAACTTTCCGGAAAAATCAGAGAGGCCTCGCGAAAACGCTACTTGGGCAGATGCTCAGAATGGGTGATGGCAGAGCCCAATGTAGTGACCGCCTGCTGTGGTGGTCAAGTACAAGGACAGGAGGGATGTCCTTCTCTTGACCACCATACACAGTGATGGCAGTGCCCTCAGCACTGTACGAGGTACTGTTAAAAGTATAAGGGATAACTCAGGAGACTCTTTGCGTGGAACAAGACAACTACAGGACACAGTTTTCTAAGTGGTAAAGTCTATATTATCACACGGTGATTCAAACCTATGTGGAGAGAAACTCAAGTCCACAACACTTGGTGTAAATATTAAACGCAGCTTAGCAGTCTATAGGGAACTTCAGAGGAAAATGCAATCACGCAGAAAGTCTATGAAGCACAGTTAGGGTATGTGCACACGATGCAGATTTAGTGCAGAACTGCAGCAGATTTTTCTGCAGCAGAAACGCTGCAGAACTGCACTGTGATCACAGTACAATGTAAATCAATGTGAAAAAAAAAAAGCTGTGCACATGGTGCAGAAAAATCTGAGCAGAAACGCTGCAGATTTCAAAGAAGTGCCTGTCACTTCTTTTGTGCAGTTCTGCAGCGTTTCTGCACCCCTCCATAATAGAAATCTGCAGGTGCGTTTTTCATGCGTTTTTGTGCAGATTTGTGCTCAAAAAACGCATCAAAAACGCATAAAAAACGCACCTGCAGATTCTGCCAGGAGATGCAGATTTAGTGCAGAACTGCAGCAGATTTTTCTGCACTAAATCTGCATCGTGTGCACATACCCTTATACTTGAGGATACTTGCCACGAATAAGTCCTTGGTAGTCAAAACACAGATAGATATGCTTATAAGGCAGTTCAAATAATATCTTAGCACAACCAGGGAGACCTGGGTAAAAGTCTCAGGTTTAAGCAGAACAGCAACAGCTTACATGTCCAGCAAATGCAGATGGAAACAAACACAAGCAGCCAGAAGGAGGATTACTGGAAATCGATGTATGCAGCAGGAACTCAGAGCAGAGTAGCAGGATCTCCACGCAGGAGCAGGTGCAAAGCCAGGAAGTCACCAGGGTCAGGAGGTGGATGCAAGGCAGAA
This sequence comes from Ranitomeya imitator, assembly GCF_032444005.1. Lineage (NCBI taxonomy): Eukaryota > Metazoa > Chordata > Amphibia > Anura > Dendrobatidae > Ranitomeya > Ranitomeya imitator. Next base: position 205,282,201 of record NC_091288.1, read on the forward strand.
TACTCTAGCGCAGACTAAAGGCTTAGGTGGAGTTATTTAGCAGGAAGACACAGTATACATGAGACCAAAGACGCCATCTTGGAAAAGGGCAGTAATGCACCAAAAGTAATCAAAATGTTCAGAGTCCTGACAGGTACCTCTACACAGGTCTGCAGACCGAACTGTGTACTGGGGTACCATAAAAACATGGGGGGCGTTGATCTCTCTGATTAACTCCAACCGTACAGTGCTTTGAGAAAGGCCAAGGTGTGGTACAAAAAGCTGGCCGTGCATATCGTACAAATGGCAATTCTCAACGCTTTCCTGCTGTCACGATGTTCATGCCACACTGATACATTGTACCTTCAGTTCATTGACATAGTGGTTAAGGCCCTGATTTTTGGCACTCCGGAAGGAGCTGGCCACAGTACTTCCGAAACTGAAGGTCCTCGTATCGTACCAGGTCAGCATTTCCCGGAGGAGGTCACACAAACTTGAAAAAAAAAACGGTAAGTCGCAAAAAGGTGCCAAGTGTGTTACAAAAGGGGAAGACGCAAGGACACTATTTATCAATGCGACACCTGACCCGGAAAAACCTGGCCTGTGTATGAAGGATTACTTTAAATTGTACCACACCTCAATGCAATACTAATTTACTTTACAGGAACACGTAGATTAGTTCAAGAAAGGGGGCACATCTAGATAAGTTCCTTAGGGGGTCCAGTTTACAAAATGGGGTCACTTGTGGGGGGTTTCCCCACTGTTTAGGCACATCATGGACTCTCCAAATGCGACATGACGCCCGCAGACCATTCCACTAAAGTCTGCATTCCAAAACTACTTCCCTTCTGTGCTCTACCATGCGCACATACAGTAGTTTTATCGCACATATGGGGTATCAGTGTACTCAGGACAAATTGGACAACAACGTTTGATGTGCTCTTTCTGCTATTAGCCTTGGGAAAATAAAAAAAAATAGTTGCTAAAATCTCATTTTGGCGGCCAGCTCAAGACTGTGCAGCTCGCGCTGCTGCACAATCTATGGGAGTGTCGAGGGTGTGGCCACCCCTCTCCCATTGGCAGGAGCTGGGTAGCAGGCGTTTTTACACCGCTAGGCTATGCCCCCTCAAAGCCGCAGGCTTCTTTCTCCGCCGTGTGAAGCTCCCAGTACCGGTGGATGCCGGGCGCATCGTGGGCTCTGCTCTGGAGCTATTCCAGGTGCAGGCAGAGCGGACTTGGAGCAGGTACAAGACTCAGGTGGCGGCCTTTTTCTCCCCTATGCGAGCAGCAGCAGCAGCTGCTCCCAGAGGATGACCTACCCCCACACTCACTGCTCACGAGTAGCTGCGGGGCCTTTACATGTTTGAAAATCGGTGCAACTAGCGACAATTTTTCAGCATATTGAAATCAAATGACTCGCAGCAAGGAGCCGATCATCGCTCCTGCTGCCGAGTCGTCTGCCCGTTTACACATTCAGTCATCGCTCTGAGCAGCGATCATAAAAGCGATGATTGAATGTCAAAAGTCCCCTTTATAGAAGCTGAATACTGACTACTTTACATTGTATCAAAGTGTGTTCTCTTCTGTGTTGTCCCATGAAAAGATATAACATTTATAAAGATGTGAGGGGTGTACTCAGTTTTGTGAAATACTGTATATAGTTAGTATAGAGTAGTTCTCGTACGCAACATAGGAGGGAGATGAACACCGCAGCAAGTAACTGTCAGGCCGCCGTCACTTGGTCATGTGATACCCGTTGCAGAACTTAACCTTTTTTCTCCCTTCTGCAATACCACCTTGCAGGATATTCTACCAAGCGGCTATGATTATCACGTAGAATCCTTCAAGGAAGGTGAGAATGACGGCTGGTTCCATGCAAAGGTTAGAACAAAGATTTTTGCCAAAGAAGAAGCTGAAGAATGGCTGCAGAGATTTCAGCAGTTATCACATAGTGATCTACGAGTATCAAAGACTTTCAAAGAAAACACAGATAAAGTTGTTTTTAGGGTTAGTTTCATTAATTATACTGAACATGTAATAATTTTTAATAGTTCTTGAGATAATGGAAATGTATTTGTCTTTTACAGAAGGAATTCCGCTGCCACAACAATACAAGATCAAACTTCCAAAGTTCAACAACAAAACAATGTCATAAAAAACACACAAATTGTGGAGCAACGTTGTCAATCACAGTGAGAAATATGGCTATGAAAAGGCAAGTAAAATCAGTTTTTGCCTGAAAAACGAAACCTATTATCATTAGATTTCATTAACATTTGTGTTGCATTACAGGACTAAGGATAAGCTGCTCTCCACACATCCATGTGTCATCTCCATCAATCATGAACATAACCATGCTATATATGCAGCTGACGCTCTACGCTTCAGGCGACCAAGTCCAGAAGTTGAAGAGGCGTTTAGAATCCTTTTTGCTAAGGAACATTCACCATCTTCAGCTCTACAAAGTTATAAATTTGATTTGCAAGAGCAGTTTGGAGAACAGGCTTTTCTGGTACTTTCAGATAGGTCCAAATGCCCAGATATACAATGGTGTTACCACAGATATAGTATTTTTCAAAGAAAGTATGGACCACCAGATGGACTGGAAATGATCTCTAGCCTGAAGATATTTATTGACAGATATAATAAGTCATGTGCAAAGATGGAATTGGAGGAAGACAAGGACCTGATAATAGCCATATGTTCACCATTAATTCAACGTGTACATAAGCAGACATCATGTGAAATTGCATTTATGGATTCATCAGGATCAATGGACAGACATAACAGCCGAATATTTCTCCTCCTTGCTTCTAGTGTCGCAGGTGCATTGCCGCTGGCAATCCTGGTAATGTATTCTGAAGCACAAGTTATTATCACCCGTGCGCTAAAGCTACTGCAGTCTATTTTACCTGAGGATGCATTTTACGGTCGCGGTATTGAGCATGGTCCGGGTATAATTATCACAGATGACAGCCGCAGTGAAAGAAATAGCTTGAAGGACAGATTTTCAGACTCACGGTTACTGCTATGCAAATTCCATGTACTCCAGGCCTTTTGGAGATACATATGGGATTCTAACAATCATGTACAGAAAGTAGACAGGCAAGAAATATATACCTTGTTCAAGAAACTGGTAAATGAACAAAGTCAACAACAGTTCGAAAGTCTTTTCACAGAGGTTATGTCAAGTCCTATATTGCAAAAATATCCGAATGTGCACAAATATTTCGAGAAAATGAGAGACAGAGCAGGGGAATGGGCAATGTGCCACAGAGTGACACTGCTAACAAGGGGTCACGACACTAACAACTACAGTGAAGCCAACATAAGGGTGCTGAAAGAGAAAGTCCTGATGCGTGTTAAAGCTTTCAATATTGTACAGTTATTTGATTTTCTGACCACACGATTCATGACATATTTTGAACAGAGGATCATCAGTGTTCTCAGTAACAGAACTGTAAATGTGAGTCGCTCACGTTATTTCATTCCAGAAATACAAACTGACAATTTAATTGTAACACACATTTCCGATGACACATATAGTGTTAAAAATTCAACATCTGGCCATGAATATGCTGTAAACATGTTGACAGGCACATGTTTCTGTCCGATAGGATCCAATGGGGCTCCCTGCAAACATCAATTTGCTGCAGCAACTAAATTCAATATTTCTACTTCCCAGTTTCTCCCAGTTACAGATACACGTGCTAAGCTTGCACTGCATAAGATCTTGGCGGATTCCATAGATGTTCCAGAAGGCTGGTATGATAACTTGCACGGAAGCAGAGGAGTTCCAGAAGGCTGGCATGATAAACTGCAAGGAACTACTTCTACAGTAGCGCTATCACAAGAAGATGACCACACTGTCATGGTAGATGAATTATGCCTCAATGAAGAAGATTCTTGTGCAGAGAAAACTGTGTCAAGGACTGGGACAGATCAGAATAATGAACGCAGCAGGCACCTGAAGGTCATGTTCCAGGTTTTGGAAGAAAAATTGTCTGAAAGAGAAGATATTTTTGGGCCTGGCGTGGATGCATTATATAAGAATTTTTTGTCAGTGGAGAAGCGAGATGCCTCTCTGGTTTCTGCCCTCCACACTTTTGGAAAATCAAATGGTCCTCCTGCTCTTCGGACTTCAAGGAGAATTCCTGTGCAACCCACAGCAGTGGCAAGGAGGAATACATACTTAGGTGGTCGTCATGTGCAGCAAACCGGTCGTCCTGCAAAAAGGACATTAGTTGCAGAACATAGGTACTGCATCTCTAAAAAATCTGTACCAGATTGGGTAATGCCTGTTGGTAAATTGCAGCATGCAGCCCCACACAGTCTCTCACTGCGTGGAGAATGTCAAAATGATTGGCAAAAAGCATCAGAAGAGTTAGGCTAAGAAGTTTCTTTAAAGAGTAACTGTCATTTTTTTTATTTCCGACTTAGCAAGTATAATGCTCCTGGACACTGGCTAGGACAGTTCTAAATACCTTATCTGGCTTCCTCTCCCAGTAATCACCCTCCAACTGCAAAGGACACATCTCCAGCTATACTGTGTTACATTAGTCCAGTGTGAAGACAAATACTGTATGACTCAATGCAGTGTGGGGAAAGATGTTGACTTCTCCTGTCCTCCAAGGGTGAGGGGCATGTGACCTCACAGAGTTTCTTCACTCAGAGACACTGAACTTAGCAGAGTTAGGAGAGCTAGTCAGTTGCAGTCTAAAGGTACCGTCACATTTAGCGACGCTGCAGCGATCTAGACAACGATCCAGATCGCTGCAGCGTCGCTGTGTGGTCGCTGGAGAGCTGTCACACAGACAGCTCTCCAGCGACCAACTATGCGAAGTCCCCTGGTAACCAGGGTAAACATCGGGTTACTAAGCGCAGGGCCGCGCTTAGTAACCCGATGTTTACCCTGGTTACCAGCGTAAACGTAAAAAAAAAAAAAAACACTACATACTTACATTCCGGTGTCTGTCCCCCGGAGCTCTGCTTCCCTGCACTGACTGTGAGCGCCGGCTGGCTGTAAAGCAAAGCGGTGATGTCACCGCTGTGCTTTACGGCCGGCCGGCGCTGACAGTGCAGGGAAGCAGTGCGCCGGGGGCAGACACAGGAATGTAAGTATGTAGTGTTTGTTTTTTTACGTTTATGCTGGTAACCAGGGTAAACATCGGGTTACTAAGTGCGGCCCTGCGCTTAGTAACCCAATGTTTACCCTGGTTACCAGTGAAGACATCGCTGAATCAGCATCACACACGCCGATTCAGCGATGTCTGCGGGAGATCCAGCGACGAAATAAAGTTCTGGCCTTTCTGCTCCGACCAACGATGTCACAGCAGGATCCAGATCGCTGCTGCGTGTCAAACACAACGATATCGCTATCCAGGACGCTGCAACGTCACGGATCGCTAGCGATATCATTGTTGAATTGTTCAGTGTGACGGTACCTTAAGAGGAGAACTCAAACTCAAATACTACTTCAGAGGGAGATTGCAGATGAGGAAGCCAGATAAGGTATTTAACAGTGGTGCAAAGACAAAGCGTGAGCACTACTGAAGAAGGTGCACGGGTAGCTTAAGTTCCCACACCATGTATATGCCTAAAGAGAACTCAGCACTCAACTTAGGATTATGGGATGAACTTCTGTTTATTCGTAGTACCAAAAATAAATGTTTCGGTCCTGAAGACCTTCATCAGTTACGTACTAACGTAAGAAAAGATGGTGGGTGATGAACTGTGGTGAGTCCAAAGGAGGTCTTTTCTCTGTATTTAGAGTAGTAACCCCTTCTGGTCAGATCCGGGAACATCCGTGCTGGTTGAAGAGAAGCCAAGGATGACGCGGTGTCCACACGCCGTCACTCTCACTGACAAGCATTGGACACCACGTCATCCTTGTCTTCCCTTCAACCATCACGGATCTTCCCGGATCCGACCAGAAGGGGTCACTACTCTAAATACATGAGAATGAAAAAGTTGGCGTGTGCACAGCCATAAACAGGTGCCAGAGTAGGTTCCCACACCGTAGTATATAGCAAAAACTCAGCACTGAACTTAACGTAAGGTGATTTAATGATGTCCACAAAATAACAAACATTTCGGTCCTACATCCGGACCTTCATCAGTTACTACCCGGTATGAACTAATTTAAGAAACATTTAATTCCACTAGGGTTACGTATCCAAATGTTCCCTTTCCTGTGACTGATGATATTTTTTCCTCCAAATGGCAGGATGTTTGTACTAAAGATTAATTTCAATTTATGGAACTGCTCATTGATCTTAATAAATCGGTCTCTCTGTTGGAAACTGAAATTGATTGTCTTTACCTTGATTTTAAGAAGTTGGCTACTACGGAAGGTCTTACAGCTTTTAACAACATGATGGATAAAAATTCTGCAGAGTGGGAGACACAGATTCAAATCATTCACGCTAAAAAAAAAATTCCGTGACAGCACTGACTTCCAACGCAAACCAATATATAGGTGGAGACGGCCTTTTAACACAAATAGGAATCACAGATCCCCTTCGGTTTCTTCATTTTCCTCTTCTGGGGAAGCATCAGACACTTCCCAACGATCTATGCAAACTCATTTTGGTAACTCTGGAATGAGCAAGTGGGACCAAAAGCCATCTAATAATAAACGTGGACCCGCCAACGTACAGAAAATGGATACCCTTAAAGGGGAACCTGTCACCCTCCTCAGGCGTTTGTAACTAAAAGAGCCACCTTGTGCAGCACTAATGCTGCATTCTGACAAGGTGGCTTTTTAGTTACAAATGCCTGTACACGCTGAAATAAACACTTATAAAAAGTGCCACCACATACCCTGAATCCGGCCCGGGGCATTTATTATGAGCATGTTCTTAGCCCCGATGAGATTTCCCTGCCTTCTAACGGCTTAACATTTTCCCCCAGCATGCAATTTGATCCATTTATTACCTTAAGAGACCTACATATCTTTGCACGGTCCCTCCTTTTTAAAAAATGGCACCATAGTGAAGATATTCAGCAGGCTTTCACTTTACCTGAAGAGCAATTGGCCTTGCAAACTCCGTAGGTGCTGGCATATGAACACACCAACCCCACCTTGGGTAGGTAACCATTCTCTCTGCGTCCTAGGTCCACCAATTTCCCGCCCTTGTTATGCCCTACTGTGGAGATCTTTGTCAAGCTTGTTTCTAACGAATTTGATAGGATCTCCACTTCTTCTTTCGGTAACAATCTGTCTAGGACAGAATTAACAGGTCTTAAAAGACTAAAACAACTTAAGGATGTAGTGATTAAACCGGTAGACAAGGGCGGGAATATTGTGATTTGGCCTTCTAACCTATATCTAGCCGAGGCTCATCGTATGCTTAGGGACCTTCTTTGCTATAAAAAATTTACTTAATCCCCTTATTTCTTACAAGGAGTAACTAATTAGAATCTTGTACAGGGCTATAAGTGGTGACGTTATAACTACAAAGGTACGGGACGTTTTCGTGGTTAAGGACCCTCTTATTCCAACATTGTATCTCCTCCCAAAGGTACATAAGAACCTGCAAAACCCTCCAGGTAGGCCAATAATCTCTGGGGTGGGTGGGCTTACGGAGGACATCGGCAGGTATATTGACTCGCTTCTCAAGCCCCTGGTGGAGAATATCCCGTCCTATCTGAAGGATACTTCAGATTTCATTATGAAAATTGAGCGGTGACGTATATATCCGTAACTTGCGCAGGCGCAGTTCGTGGCCTTGCGGACACAAACTGCTCCTGCAAGTGATACTGCCGCGGTGCCTTATGAGATTCAGGGGCAGCGGCCGGAAGTCCCAACTGCCGATTATATCCAGTGTGTAGATTGGTCACACAGAGGACACAAGATCTTTCTGATCAAAATGTTTTGAAATGTAAAAATAATAATTTAGAAAGTTTTTAATTCGGACACTTTGAAAAAAAATAGGGGTGGTGTTGCTTGAGGGAGGGAAAAAATGTATTTCTGTGTGGCCTGTCTGCATGGAAATTCGACAGCCAATTCAGTAGCCAGCAAAGTGAATGGGATTACATGAAATCTCATCCCCATGCCGCGAAAATTTTTTGTACAGAATCAATGCGGAATTTGATATTTGCGACACCACATGGTTGGGAGGGCTCTACAGAATGGTGGCTCCGCAGCATCACAGGCAGGAGCCGCCGTGTGCAGACGTTTATCTTGGCGAACATCCATGTGGCCGGGACACTGCTTCATGTGTGACCCGACAGCAGCGTCACCGGGAGCCTCCACAAGTAATTACTTGTGGAGGCTCCCGGTGACGGTGGAGGCTGCGGCAGTCACCTGGCCCCTAAGTAGGGGCCAGGTAACTGCGGCATCCTCCACACACCTTGGAAACGCCAGTCAAAAAGGTGACAGCAGTGGGCGGGATGGGGGTGCACAGTGTGGGGGTGACACCATGATACTCTGATTCCTCACCTTCTCTTTAAAGCGGTTGTCCAGGACTTTAACGGCGCTAAGAAATAATTGTGTAGCGCCCCCAGCATCAGCAAATCTCCAGGGAACATGATTCGGGTCGGATTTTACTGATTTAAGGGCACAAAAATTCTAAGTTTGAAAACTGTAAAATTAAAATTTTTGCAAAATTTCTGGTTTGTTTCAGAAATAATCGCAAGTCATATCGAATAAATTTTACCGCTATCATAAAGTATAATATGTCACGAAAAAACAGTGTCATAAGCGGGATCCTTTGAGGCTCCAGAGCTATAACCACAAAGGGACAGTGGTCAGAAATGTAAAAATTGCCTTGGTCAATAAGGGGTTAACATTGATGGCCCGTCTTTACCACTGGTTACACCCGCCATCTTGGCTGTTAGCTCTTCCCTGGTGTCAGCTGGAGCTGCTCAGTCACCAACGCCCACAGCACAGTGGCGTCACCGGAGTCCAAGGTCGGGTACAGCACGTCTGTCGGCGGAGCTGTGCAGCGCAGGGACTGACAAGTTCTATCCAACAACTTAAAAGGCGGAGGTGCCGGTGTCGCACCCCCACAGATCACACCAGATGACATACTCTAATGAGAGACCATCAATGTCACAGTCATGGACAACCCCTTTAAAAAGAGAACAGTTCAAGGGATGAAAGCTCATGCCCACCATGGTAGCGCCTCCAACGCTGCTGCAGCAGATCAGCACCACATCGTCGGCCGTACTGATGACATCTGTACACAAGAGACCCGTGAGGACGAGGACCACGAGCCGCTCATGTTTATATCGTGGCAGTTGTGAAAATGCAAGAACGGGGATGTTTCAATTCACTGCTTGCAAGCAGCTACAAAGAGCCATTACTTACGCTCTGCCAGCTGGGCCCACCTTTATGACACAGTTCTAAAAAGTGGGAAGGGCTAAGTGGGAGGGGCGGAGTCTGCTAGCGGTTTAATTAATTAAGCCATAAACTTGATGTAAATTATCTAATGCTGAGGACACGGCCCATTACCGAGAAACCAGCGACTCAGTATCGCAAAAACATAGAAAATATAAAATTTTATTATACAAAAATGACTAAATACAGATATAAAGGAGAAAACCATGGAGCACATAGCGGCACTCGCTTCTCCAACGGAGCAGATGCGACGTGGAGTCTCCCAACTTCCGAAAGTAGTAGTCGAGTTCTCACTGAGCTTCCGCAGCTGTAAAGGAAATGGAGGAAGACATTAATGGTGCACACATGGTCTGAGCCCGGCTGCCATGGCTCTAATCCCTCACAGTTTCTGAGTATGGCATTACGTCACCATGAATGACATCACCATTAGTCACGACGGTCATGTGATGTGAATTCTCACCATAAACGGTCAGGGAGTCCAGGCGCATGCGGAGGACAAGCTTTGGCTTGCCGGTTCTCATCCTTAGGCTTCAGACCCATTTGCGATAAAAAAAAAAGGTCCGATTTCCGGACAGAAAAAAAGAAAGAAACATATGCGAGTGTCATGCAAGGTCATTGCGATTTTTTTATCGCAACATCCGTATGCCCCCTGGAACTTTTCAACCTTTTCCCATATATCAGGCTTCAAACATAAAGATACCAAATGCTAATTTTTTGTGAAGAATCAACAACAAGTGGAACACAATTGTGAAGTTGAACGAAATGTATTGGTTATTCACAATTTTTCTGGAAATTCAAAAACTGAAAAGTGAGGCGTGCAATATTATTCGGCCCCTTTACTTTCAGTGCAGCAATCTCCCTCCAGAAGTTCATTGTGGATCTCTGAATGATCCATTGTTGTCCTAAATGCCTAATGATGATAAATATAATCCACCTGTGTGTAATCAAGTCTCCGTATAAATGCACCTGCTCTGTGATAGTCTCAGGGTTCTGTGTGAAGCACAGAGAGCATCATGAAGACCAAGGAACACAACAGGCAGGTCCGTGATACTGTTGTGTATTAATCCTTTAAGGCTGCTTTCACACTAGCATCGTACAACGCATGTCGCAATGCGTCGTTTTGGAGAAAAAATGGCATCCTGCAAAGTTGCCCGCAGGATGCGTTTTTTCCTCCATAGGCTTGCATTAGCGACACATTGCCACACATCGCATCCGTCGTGCGACGGATGCGTTGGCACAAAAAACATTACATGTAACTTTTTTTGTGCGTCGTGTGCTCCATTTCCGACCGCGCATGCACAGCCGGAACTCTGCCCCCTCATCCCCGAGCATTACAATGGGGCAGCGGATGCGTTGAAAAACTGCATCCGCTGCCCTAGTGCTTCTATTTCACAGTATGCGTCGGTACGACGCTAGTGTGAAAGTAGCCTAATTTAACACCTACAGCTCCAAAATTTTACACGCGCACACACACTATACTAACATTATTAGTGAGGGGCATATAAAAATCTAACGGATATGCAATGGTTCACTGTATGTAAATCACGTCTCATGTCCTGTCGGCTTCTGTAATGATTATGCAGAAGCCGTCAATTGAATTACCAGCTTTTCTGCTATCTATGAAATAGTAAGAGATATATATATATATATACACATACATACATATTCTATGTATATAGATATCTACCGTATATACTCGAGTATAAGCCGACCCGAGTATAAGCCGACTCCCCTACTTTTGCCACAAAAAAACTGGGAAAACTTATTGACTGGAGTATAAGCCTAGGGTGGAAAATGCAGCAGCTACCGGTGAATTTCAAAAATAAAAATAGATGCTCCATACCGTTCATTATTGCCCCATAGATGCTCCATATAATGCTGCATACCATTCATTATTGCCCCATAGATGCTCTGTATAAAGCTGTGCCATATATAATGCTCCATATTGTTCATTATTGCCCCATAGATGCTCCATATAAAGCTGTGCCATATATAATGCTCTGCACCGTTCATTATTGCCCCATAGATGCTCCATATAATGCTGTGCCCCATATAATGCTGCATACCATTCATTATTGCCCCATAGATGCTCTGTATAAAGCTGTGCCATATATAATGCTCCATATTGTTCATTATTGCCCCATAGATGCTCCATATAAAGCTGTGCCACATATAATGCTCTGCACCGTTCATTATGGTCCAATAGATGCTCCTTATAAAGCTGTGCCATATAGTGCTCTGCACCGTTCATTATTGCCCCATAGCTGTGCCATATAGTGCTCTGCACCGTTCATTATTGCCCCATAGATGCTCCTTATAAAGCTCTGCCATATAGTGCTCTGCACCGTTCATTTGTGCCCCATAGATGCTCCTTATAAAGCTCTGCTACCGGTATATATAACTAGCTATTGAACCCGTTCTACGCCCGGGTGGCGAGCATTTATATTGGTATATGGTCTCAATCCTAGTATGTGCTGCACCCATCCTGCGTCCCCATCCTGTCATGTGCTGCACCCATCCTGGGTCCCCATCCTGGTATGTGCTGCACCCATCCTGCGTCCCCATCCTGTCATGTGCTGCACCCATCCTGCGTCCCCATCCTGGTATGTGCTGCACCCATCCTGTGTCCCCATCCAGCGTCCCCATCCTGTCATGTGCTGCACCCATCCTGCGTCCCCATCCTGTCATGTGCTGCACCCATCCTGCGTCCCCATCCTGTCATGTGCTGCACCCATCCCGCGTCCCCATCCTGCGTCCCCATCTTGTCATGTGCTGCACCCATCCTGCGTCCCCATCCTGGTATGTGCTGCACCCATCCTGCGTCCCCATCCTGTCATGTGCTGCACCCATCCTGCGTCCCCATCCTGCGTGCCCATCCTGTCATGTGCTGCACCCATCCTGCGTCCCCATCCTGGTATGTGCTGCACCCATCCTGTGTCCCCATCCTGCGTCCCCATCCTGTCATGTGCTGCACCCATCTTGCGTCCCCATCCTGCGTCCCCATCCTGTCATGTGCTGCACCCATCCTGGTATGTGCTGCACCCATCCTGCGTCCCCATCCTGTCATGTGCTGCACCCATCCTGCGTCCCCATCCTGTCATGTGCTGCACCCATCCTGCGTCCCCATCCTGGTATGTGCTGCACCCATCCTGTGTCCCCATCCTGCGTCCCCATCCTGGTATGTGCTGCGTCCCCATCCTGCGTCCCCATCCTGGTATGTGCTGCGTCCGCATCCTGCGTCCCCATCCTGGTATGTGCTGCGTCCGCATCCTGCATCCCCATCCTGGTATGTGCTGCGTCCGCATCCTGCATCCCCATCCTGGTATGTGCTGCGTCCGCATCCTGTGTCCCTATCCTGGTATGTGCTGCGTCCGCATCCTGCATCCCCATCCTGGTATGTGCTGCGTCCGCATTCTGCGTCCCCATCCTGGTATGTGCTGCGTCCGCATCCTGCATCCCCATCCTGGTATGTGCTGCGTCCGCATCCTGCATCCCCATCCTGGTATGTGCTGCGTCCGCATCCTGTGTCCCCATCCTGGTATGTGCTGCGTCCGCATCCTGCATCCCCATCCTGGTATGTGCTGCGTCCGCATCCTTTGTCCCCATCCTGGTATGTGCTGCGTCCGCATCCTGCGTCCCCATCCTGGTATGTGCTGCGTCCGCATCCTGCGTCCCCATCCTGGTATGTGCTGCGTCCGCATCCTGCGTCCCCATCCTGGTATGTGCTGCGTCCGCATCCTGCGTCCCCATCCTGGTATGTGCTGCGTCCGCATCCTGCGTCCCCATCCTGGTATGTGCTGCGTCCGCATCCTGCGTCCCCATCCTGCGCCTCCATCCCCATCCTGTGTCCCCATCCTGCGCCTCCATCCTGGTATGTGCTGCGTCCCCATCCTGCGTCCCCATCCTGGTATGTGCTGCGTCCGCATCCTGCGACCTCCATCCTGCGCCTCCATCCTGCGTTCCCATCCTGCGTCCCCATCCTGGTATGTGCTGCGTCCCCATCCTGGTATGTGCTGCGTCCGCATCCTGCGTCCCCATCCTGGTATGTGCTGCGTCCGCATCCTGCGTCCCCATCCTGGTATGTGCTGCGTCCGCATCCTGCATCCCCATCCTGGTATGTGCTGCGTCCGCATCCTGCGTCCCCATCCTGGTATGTGCTGCGTCCGCATCCTGCGTCCCCATCCTGGTATGTGCTGCGTCCGCATCCTGCGTCCCCATCCTGGTATGTGCTGTGTCCGCATCCTGCGTCCCCATCCTGCGCCTCCATCCTGGTATGTGCTGCGTCCCCATTCTGGTATGTGCTGCATCCGCATCCTGCGTCCCCATCCTGCGCCTCCATCCTGCGTCCCCATCCTGTCATGTGCTGCACCCATCCGGGGGCCTGAGCAGGCGGGGACACCGGCGCGCTGTGGGGGTCAGGTGCCGGTATCGCCGCCAGCTCAGGCCCCCCCAGCACTTACTATATTCACCTGTCCTGCGTTCCAGCGCTGGGCGCCGCCATCTTCCCGGTCTCCTGGCCGTGACTGTTCAGTCAGAGGGCGGCGCCGGCGCGCATTAAGCGCGTCATCGCGCCCTCTGAACTGAAGGTCACAGGCCGAAGACCGGGAAGATGGCGCCGCTCAGCGATGGAACGCCGGACAGGTGAATATGGCCGATACTCACCCTCCTGGCGGTCCCTGCTTCTGCGGTGGAGATCGCGGTGTGCGTTCAGTGTGAACGCACACCGCGATCTCCCGGGAGCGTCGCTCTGTGAGGCCCAGACTGCGCCGGCGCTTGCGCAGTCTATAGAGGCTTCGGACAGAGTGACGCTCCCAGCGTTATATTATAGATGCTGCCTGCGGCTGTTGCAATAAAAAAAAAAAAATGCCATACTCACCTCTCTTGCTTGCAGCTCCCAGCGTCTCGTCCAGGCGTCTCTCCGCACTGACTGATCAGGCAGAGGGCGGCGCACACACTATATGCGTCATCGCGCCCTCTGACCTGCACAGTCAGTGGGGAGAGACGCCAGGAAGATGGAGCGACGCCGGGAAGATAGAGCGGCGCCCGGCGTGTGGAACGGGGACAGGTGAATATGAGATACTTACCTGCTCCCGGCGTCCCGCTCCTTCCCCCGTACAGCTGGTCTTCGGTGCCGCAGCCTCTTCCTCTATCAGCGGTCACCGTTACCGCTCATTAGAGAAATGAATATGCAGCTCCACCCCTATAGGAGTGGACTCCATATTCATTTCTCTAATGAGCGGTCCCACGTGACCGCTGAACAGGGGAAGAACTGCGGCACCCGAAGACTGTGGGACGGCAGGGACAGTGCCAGGATCGCCGGGACTAGGTGAGTATGCCTCAGCCCTCTGTCACCCTCACCCGCCGACCCTGCCACCCACCGTGACTCGAGTATAAGCTGAGAGGGGCACTTTCAGCCCCAAAATTTGGGCTTAAAATCTCGGCTTATACTCGAGTATATGCGGTATTCTATTCTAACCTGTCAGTGTGATTTTCCTGTACACCGCACATGAATTACCAGCTTTTCAAAGGACACCGGTGCGTAAAATAATCGGAGAGCACTCGCATGGTGCTTTTTTTTTTTTAATCAGTCCTATTTAGGATGAGAAAAATCTCGCTAATGAGATGTCCCCTATTGAATAACATTGGTCCGAGTGCAATCTGATTTTTTATCGGATTGCACTCGTCTGTTTCTCGCACAAATGGGTATGAAGCCTTACATGTAAATCATCCCAGCAGCACCAGGCAGCACAGACTTAGAATGGGGTCTCCTGTGGCATCCGGTAAGTATGGCGGCAGAATGTGCAGCAACTCATGAAGGACAAGTCCTATAATTGGAGCATATACCAAGCCCTCCGAACACCACACGCATGTGTGACGGTGACTGCGGCTCTTACCTCGCGGTTTAGCCGACTTATTTTCTTCCAGCGCTTGCAGAAGGTGATCAATGGACGAATACAGCAGCCAAACCAAAGGAGACAAGGCGGACACTGGTGAGAAGTATACTGGATCGCAAAGAATAAAAATGTATAACAGAAGTTTCTAGACGGAGAAGTTTATCAATCTGGATCATGCAAAATAAATTGCTCTGGTTATGTGGGGTAAATAAAAGGGACTTTCTTATCTCACTCACTGATGGGAACATGTCAAGTGTTCAGAGTTACAGACACATCGGCCGGAGCCCATCCACTTACAGACATGGCATTGCACGACCAGCTCAGACATTTCCACAGCTCCGACCAGCGCATAGACGGAGTTCGTTCACGGCTTGGACCCCAATATAAGTCTAAGGGTTGAAGCTACGGATATGGGTGTGCTGCGCCAGTTCTGTGACTCTTAATGAAGAGTTTAGTAAATGGCGTATTATAGCGTACTGCAATAAATGGTGCTGTAATAAAAAAAAATGGCGGTGTAATAATAAATGACATACACTTGTGCTGACTGACAGATTTTACCGTGAACGCCTGAGACGAGAATCCACCCAGGACAGGAAAACCCCTGTAACTATACATTTCTTTCCCACTGCCCCCGACGCCGGCTGCACAATCCAGGAGTATTCGGGCCGTATAAGCCGCAGACAGGTCAGACACGCCAGGTACGCATTCACTTGCTTCTGAAGACCTTTAATGGTTCGGACCCCTGTGCTGAGATGCATCCTGTACACAAACATCACGGTGCCGGCTATCTATAGCCATATTTCTCTGCTGTATCTGTGCATCATGAATCGTGGTATGTGTTAAAGGGGTAGGGCCCACTGAGACTCTTTTGCCCGGGGCCCTCAAAAACCTGGAGCCGGCCCTGATTCTGATATCATCACTAATATATACCTGACAGGAGACCATACATTCTGATATCACTAATATATACCTCACAGGAACCCATACATTCTGATATCACTAATATATACCTGACAGGGGCCCATACATTCTGATATCATTACTAATATATACCTGACAGGAGCCCATACATTATTTCTCTTTCACCCCCATACTACTTTCCTTCTTACAATCTCCTGCAATCCCTCCTCCTAGTAAGGAACTAGTCATTTCTTCCTCCATACTCCCCAGCCATCTCACCTTCTCCTCAGAACTGTTCCTCCACATACAATCCTTTTTATCCAGACACACACGGCCGCATCATGTCCTATCCTGCTCCCACCTTCTAATGAAATGTCTGTTACTCCTCATTGCTGGTGACATATCCCCAAATCCCGGCCCTCCCCAATTCATCCCCACACTCGTTTCTAACCCCCTGCCACGATCCTCCGCACGTTTTCCCAACCACGACAACCTCATACCCATTCATCCAGCCCCCACTCCCCAGCTCCCCCTACTTGGAGCACTATGGAACGCACGCTCCATCTGCAACAAACTGCCATTTATCCATGACCTCTTCATCACCAACAAACTCTCCTTCCTCGGCCTCACCGAAACCTGGCTCACCCCCTCTGACTCGGCCTCTCCAGCTGCGCTCTCCTATGGCGGATTCCACCTCTCTCACACCCCTCGCCCCAGCAACAAACGCGGTGGAGGAGTTGGCTTGCTCCTGTCCGACACCTGCTCCTTCACCCCAATCCCGCTACCACCCTCCGCTTCTCTTCCCTCGTTTGAGGTGCACTCTGTCCGCATCTATTCCCCCTCCAACCTCCAGCTGGCTGTCATCTACCACCCCCCAGAACTAGCCATCTCCACCTTTCTCGACCACTTCACCACCTGGCTACTTCATTTCCTCTCTGTTGACATCCCCACTATCATCATGGGTGATTTTGTCAAGGTAAAAATATATGTTTTTATACTCTTTTGTACTTTTATATATTCTTATGCTGTGAAACAATAAGCTTTTCCCTTTATGTTTACTAATGCAAATTTGACTGTATTTAAGATGGCTGCCAGTATTCACCTTTGCTGCAGATTCACTTTGCTGAAGAAACAAGTTTCACATTCCAGAAGCCAAGGATCATTTCTCTGTAAACCGAAACTTAGCATTATGCCCTAGTTTTCGTTCTTGCCAAGAATCTACTTTCGTTTCTGAAGTTAAAGTATCGTCCCTGGAGAAATGGAAACTTAAAGTGACGTGGATGAAGGAGGATCTATCATATAATGTCAAGCCAATCAGAGGGACTGAATACTAGATACATTGCTTAAACCCCGCCTAACCCCGCCCTCTGCACACCTTCCCCCAATGGACTATATAATGTTATGTATATGAAATAAACAGTTCAGTTGCTGTGACGTTACACACGAGCGTGCAATGAGTTTGAACCAGCATTGTGTCTGACTCATTCTTATCCGGTACCAACATGCTCCTAATCTGATTTGGAATGACTGGTGGATGAAGGGTATTGTCGTGACGACCCCGACAATTTGGCGCAACCAACGTGGGGCGTGGCCCGCGATCCGAGACCCCCTGGACCCATGCCTGGACGTCCGTGGACGACACCCGTAGTGGCTGACCTCGAGGACTGATCACCCTCCAAACACGGTAAGTGGAGATCGCATACTATGTATGTGTCACACTTGCTAGTGTTTCAGCCATTATTGGTTAGTCTGTGGTCTCCTTGGGTCTGGGGAGTGACTGGTCGAGTGGTGAGACCGAGCGCGATCCCGTGCCACGCTTCGAACCAGCAACTGAGAGACGTCGCACTCTGCGCGTCCTCGTGTACACCACACCTCCTCCACCGGTCATTGTACTCCATTCAACCACCCTACCCGTGACTGTTGCCTAGTAGTGATAGAGTGAAAGATTGAGAAGTTTGTGGATTGGGATAGGAGACGTAGCCTCTGTGATATTGCACGCACATACATCGGTAATTAAGACGTCCCAAGAGGGGGACCACCAGAAACACTTGCACACACTTGCACATATCGGTAATTAAGACGTCCCAAGAGGGGGACCACCAGAAACACAGTGGAGGGGTCTCACTAGGAGACAGCCTCCCAACGTTTAGAATATCGTGACAGGACAGACTGTAATCACTGGTGTTCAGGTTAGGGAAAAATATTGAGCGCGAGGCTCTTTATTCATAACACGTGGAGCGCGAGGCTCCGTGTTAGGACACACGTGTTGCTGTCGCTGTCAGCGGCCTACTGCAGAAGGGCGTAGTATTCTGTGAGTCATGTTACGTCTCTTAAAGAAGAAGTCCGTGCCCCACGAGTTAGATGAGGATGCTGTGGAAGTCAAGACAATAGTAGAGTCACGGGAGGGCAAGAAGGCAGTCAAGAATGTCGAGAAGGTGTACGAGCATGTAGGATTGCCCTCGACAGGGAGATTGCAGCTGTCTACATGGCACCATCTCATAAAGAACGAGCAAAAAGGTTGATGGAGAGGAAAGATGAAAGGATGCAGAGCCCGTGTTTGGCTATAAAATACCCCAATCATTAGTTTTTCTAGGGTGTTCTGGCAAATGAGTTGTGTGAAGGTTTTGTAGAAATTAATTGAGTCTGAGAACTGCTGTATTTCGTCACACTGTGTGGTTTTCCGAGACACCCAATGGGAGGGGTGAACCCCTGCGCGAATTGTTTTTTTTGACTTCTCCTCTTTGTGCTGCCGGCCAGAGAAAGGGGGGCCAAAGTTTCCAGAAGAACTTAACCCAGTCTGTATCAGCAGCTGCAGCGATCCTCACTCGCTCTCTAGTCCCCCTCCCCTCGCAGCTTCAAGGACACAACTCGCAGCTCGCTTCCTTATCAGTGGCCCAAGAAGCAGAAGACTTCAGCTCCAGCTCCCCCTCCCTTATGCAAATCTAGTCTCATATTCCAATATTCATTTTAACCCTGTGTCTGGAAATCTCTCTCGCCATGTTAATTCTCAGACCAAGATAGGACAGATGGATTTGTAAATATTGTGGTCAGACAAACCCAGACTGGAGAAATACTTGTATAATCTGTGCTGCAACCTAAGTGAATTACACTGATTCCTGTCCAGATAAGATCACATGTAGTGATAAGCTGACACAGGATAGTGGGTAGTGGGGACATTAATTTTGGGAGTAAGCTGACAGTAATCCTTTTGGGAAGGAGCTGTAGACCAGCATGTCATGTCACCCCCAACCGGTTATCTAGTCACCCCCACCACCAGAGAACCAACCACACCAGGTAGTGTAAGACAGATACAGGAGTATTATCCCTGGAAGCCCTCTGACTAGCTAGCTACGCTAAAATAATTGGCTGACCCTGAGAACAAACCTTTCCCAATATACAGCCAAAGAGAATATGATGGACGTATAAGTGCACCTGAGCAGACCTAGAGAGTTGGTGAGCCAAGATGATGGTCAGATGGTATTTATGTTATATAACCCCTATGTAGATGAGTATAATGAGATGTATATCTTACATGCCCTTTCCACGGTTATGATGGCCCTGATAGGCCCAGATCCACCCTCAATAATGCCTGTAGAAAAAAAAAAAAAAAAATAGGGGGGATAGTGTTGTTAACCCTGTCAGTTAGAATATGCCTATGTCACGTTACTTCAGTATGTGGGTAATTTTTTTTTTTGTTTTTTGTTGTGTACACAGACAGAGCAGGAAGCCATTGTTGCCACTGTTAGTTTTCGCAAGTATCTGGCAGATCTGAACTGTCGGGCTTCGGCCTTGAAACTTCGGTTCTGCCTTGGTCAAGTGATATTTTTGGGTCACTGTCTCCTTCAGGGTGCCAGACACCTCACAGAAGAAAGAAAAAAATAGCCGTCAGCTCCCTTCCATTCCCAAAAGATGTGACTGAGCTCCAGCGTTTTCTTGGACTATGTACTTATTGTTGTCAGTGGATACCGGACGCATCCCGCATAATGTTACCTCTCTACAAGGCCCTGAAAGACTGTTCAAGATATGGTGATGATTTTGGCAGATTTCACACATGATACTCTGTTACTACGGAAGACACTGTAGTGCACGGAGCTGCACTCACTCCCTTCCACCCTGTCAGCACAAGAAGCAGAACGTCAGGCTCTGTCTACTACATGTACTTTGGCCAAGGACAGGCGGGCTAATATACACAGACTCACTGTAAGCATTTGGTATTGCTCATGATTTCGGAGCCTATGAACCAATCAAGGATTTGTTACTACTGCCGGGACTCAGTGAAGAATGCTGAAGCTGTTAAAGCCCTCATGGACTCAATCGAATTACCTACCCAGGTGGCCATTATCAAAGTTAAGGAGCACGGTACCATGGAACAGTCCACAGACTGTTGGTAATGCCTTTGCGGATATGCAAGTAAAGCCGCTGCTCTCCTACCCGTTGAACTGACCATACCAGCTATGGTGACCACACGCTCTCTGCGTAAACAGTTACAAGAAACACTGACTCTACAGGAACCTGATGATCTATGCCAGACTGAGGTTTTCTACCGGACCCTGCGAGACCGCTTAATGACGATGCAGAGAATGTCTCCAAAGGAAGAAGTGAAGCAGTGGAAAGCTGATGGAGCACGTATGGACAATGGTCGCTGAAAGAAAAAAAAAAAAAGGACCAACTTGTGTGTCTCCCTAAGCAGATGTACCCTGCTATTGTCACGTGGGCGCATGGGCCCACACATCGAGGTATCTGTCAGACCTGCAATCCCGGTCAACTTCAACGTGTACCCCCGAAGCATCTTGCTAAGCCCGACTATCCTTTCCAAAGGCTCCAGGTGGACCTCATCATGTTGCCGAAGTCTGGAAGGTATGACTATTGTCTGGTGGTTGTCGACATGTTCTCCAGTTGGCCAGAAGCATTCCCCGTTACCAACGTGACTGCAAAGACCACAGCAAAGAAACTGGTGATGGAAGTTATATGCAGATATGGTGTTCCAGAAGTTGCTGAAAGTGACCAAAGCCCGGACTTTTCTTCTCATGTGTATCAGGAGGTTCTGACAATGCTTGGATCCACTGTAGCCCTCCATACTCTCCACAATCCAGTGGGAAAGTTAAGAGGCTGAACAGCACACTGAAGGGACAATTGACCAAAATGATGCAGGAGACTACGGCTCCATGGCCAGAGCTCTTACACATTCGTACTACCCCTAAGGCAAAACATGGCCTGTCCCCATATGAGATATTGTTTGGTGCTAGGTTTTCAGTTGTAAATTTTCAGTCTCAGTAGTTGTCAGAAGAAACTGACCGTGCTGTTCAATATGTTATTCAGTTTAGTAAGAAATGTTGCTAACACCCATGTTTTAGTTTCTTTTTCCCTTCCAGATTCAGCAGAAACCGATATTGGTCACAATTTGATGTCTGGTGGTTTTATGGTCGTGAAAAGCTATGTCAATAAAACTTGAAGGAAAGAGCACCTGGATCTACGCTTTACACTGCAAAAGAGACCGGACCAGCGCTTAGTCACAGTGGTGATCGAAGGAAAATGTTGCTGTTGTTTTTGGTCCTGAGGCTGGGGGCCATCCTCGCCCCTACCTCCTCGGTCCCTATTGTAAATAAGAATTCCGGTGCCACTATTCTTTGGGTAAACCTAACGGCCCCGGTAAATATCTGGTGATTTGATTTCTGCGATGTAGTCAAGTGCCCCGAGACTCAGCGGGTGTTAGAGGGAATTATCCAGTATTATATATGTGTTACCAGAGATAACAATTGTACTGGGGAGGTATTTTCATAATGTGTTTAATAGTGGATACTATGGGAATTTAGGCCATATACAGCTCCAGGATATTAGCTTCAGACCAACCAAGGCCCCCGTTACCAGTACAGCTAAAACAGGCCCAGGTGAACGTTTGCAAAATATAGTTAACGAAGTAATCCCCATTCCAGGTCTTAGTTGGCAAGAAGTCTTCTCTATAGAAACACAAACAGTCCCAAGGACAAATTTATGGTTAGAATGGGTAAGATACAATGTACGAGTCCAGAATATCTCTGTAGGATATGTTGCTTGTGCTGCAGCGAATACACATCTATACACACATGCATTGTTTTTTCCTGATGACAATACCACTGTCTGTGTTATGAATCTGTTGAAGGGTCTAAAGCCCACTGATTGCTCAGATTATGTCTCACTAATTCATGAAGCACCTAAATTAAAGGTCCCAGGAGGGATAACTGTGTTAGCTGATAATTATACCTGCTATAATTCCCATGACACTACAGGTACACCAGTAGGGGTCTTCAAGACAGGTTTCTGCAAAGAGAACAGGTCCCTGGATACTGATTTGCTAGCTAATCATACACAGTATATGTACGACATTTATTGGTTATGTGGAGATGGTAAGCTCCGTCCTAGGTTGCCTAATACCTGGACAGGTCAATGCACCCTTGTTAAACTAGCTATGCAGTTCAAGATTTTACCTTGGGATCCAGAGACACCTGATGAATATACCAGAATGAGGAGAAGCCTTGATCAGCTCCACATGAGTTATGAAGAAGATCCATTGTTATATGTCGATGGCGTTGGAGTGCCAAGGGGGGTGCCTGACCAATTTAAAGCCCAGAACCAGATCTATGTTGGCTTTGCTTCTTTAATCCACAGGTGCAAATTAATAAGAATGTTGATTGGATCAATTACATATATTACAGTGAACAAAGGTTTGTCAATTTTACTTGTGATGCTTTCCAGGATATAGATGAGGAGTTGCGCCCTAACACTAGAATGACCCTCCAAAACCGACTAGCCCTTGATATGATCTTAGCTGAGAAAGGAGGAGTCTGTGGGATGGTGGGAGAGGAGTGTTGTACCTATATCCCTCAGAACTCTGGGGTAAATGGAAAGACCATGATAGCCCTTAAGAAGATAAATGGGTTAACAGCAGAATTAAAAACTAATGCAGGAGTAGACACATCTTTCTTTTCCGGTTGGTTGGGTGGGCTCAAAGGATTCCTCCAACAAGCTTGTCTGGTACTGATTGCCCTTCTTGTAGTTGGATCAATAATCCTCTGTTGTGTTATTCCCCTGTATAAAAAGGTTATCACTGAGGCAACTCCGACTGGCACCTTCCCCAACCAAGAAGTAGACCCACCAGAGTGCGATGGCACTGATCCAGGGGAAATCTCTAAGTACGCCCCCTCAAGAAGATAGACAATACCCTTTACTCTCAGATGATGCAAAGAGATTTAGTTTAGGGACAGCGGGAGAACTCCATGTGAAGCTAGTGAAGGGTTCAGCTGCCTGGAGGCCTCTCACAAGGGGAGAGCTTCTGAGGTGTCTGGATGAAGAAATCCACCTCCCCTTTCCCCATCACATGGACAGTCTCGAAGGATCTTTCTTTTAGGGAAAAACTTAGTGTTTAGGGGGGATTGTCAAGGTAAAAATATATGTTTTTATACTCTTTTGTACTTTTATATATTCTTATGCTGTGAAACAATAAGCTTTTCCCTTTATGTTTACTAATGCAAATTTGACTGTATTTAAGATGGCTGCCAGTATTCACCTTTGCTGCAGATTCACTTTGCTGAAGAAACAAGTTTCACATTCCAGAAGCCAAGGATCATTTCTCTGTAAACCGAAACTTAGCATTATGCCCTAGTTTTCGTTCTTGCCAAGAA